>NW_020539725.1:63851250-63866686 GCF_003426905.1 Ctenocephalides felis | reverse complement strand
TTTTATTGTAATGTTCCACGTCAAAAATAATTTCAAAAGTCTGTATATAAACACTTTACGACAATACTAAATACATAAAAGCTTTGTTTAAAGGCATTCCTCAAGGAAGCATTCTAAGTTCTATTTTTGTATGTAGTTTCTTAATTTATTCACCATATATACCTATGTATTTCAATGTTTCAAGTTAAGGCAGATTCAATTTGTTATTGATTTAATTTAGGTTTTCCATTATAATAGTTTGGACATTTAAGCGTTTGATTTTGGTCATCGGCATTTTATTGCTTTATTGCGTTTAGGCATCCCAGACTAGGTGTTTTGTGTGTGCATGCCAGACCCAAAACCGCCTGGGTATAATACCGACAGAACCTCCGTTTAACTCTTATCATGGAAAACTCTATTAGCCGTTACTTCAAGGGAAGAGGATCTAGAATGCTTTGATTATCTCTCTTAATTATACTTTTCTCTTTTTCTTTCCAAAGTTTAATCATCTGTGTTTTTGATAATTTATTATGAACTATTTTTTAATTTCTAAATTTTAAACTGTTATTGAAAAATAATTTTTAGTAGATTTTTTTAATATTTATAGAATATATTTCAATTTTAATATATATATATATATATATATATATATATATACATAATTAAAAATTAATATGACGAACATATTACGGCCACACACGTAATAAAAATTAATTGTTGAAACAATTAAAATTGTTATTACGTAACGACACGACATTTATTATGTATTGTTTGTTATAAAACACAATAGAGGACTTGTGTGCAAATACATAATATGTATATATATATATATATATATATATATTGAATGGTAGAGTCTTGGATTTGTGTATATTTTGTAGAGTTTCGAACAAGAATCCAAAAATAATACAAAATAAAAAACAAGAAAGTTTTTAAAAAAACATTTCTTTATTTAATTATTTGTTTATTGTCGACGTTTCGGAACTAGGTACGTTCCATCTTCAGGACATCTGTCAAGAAACATGATCTTGATGAGATTTTAGCAAACAATATGTTTAGGAAAACAAAATAGATTTTTCTTAAATAATGAATTAAATTGTAAAAAATATAATAATGTACAGAAATATGATAATATGTTCAAAATAAAAATGATAAAAATAAATGAGTGGATTATCAGAACAGGATATTAAACATAATAGAAAATTTTTTTGAAAGTTATGGAAATTTTTTAAGAAAAGGTTAATGACAAGTTTTGAATTAATTACCTGTATGTTTGAATATTTGTTAGCACTTTTTCACTAAACAAGCTTTTTTAACAAAATGATTTGTGAGTTAATTTTCCGCCGAATAATTAGATTTTGTAAATCAAAATTACTAAAAAAATTTGTCTTTTTTAAAATTATTATTTGAAAACACAAATAATATTGTTCTCTGGATGTGTTCGATTGGTTTTCGAAAATTAACTAAATGAAACTGGTGTGCCTTTTGTAACACGTGTAAACACTTGAACGAGAGATGTGAGATTGTATGTGTGTGTTTTTATATGTCAGGGTGTGAATACTTAAATTGTTGATCTTAAAAGGAAGTCGATATTAATAATATCGACTTCCTTTTAAGATCAACAATTTAAGTATTCACACCCGACATATAAAAACACACACATACAATCTCACATCTCTCGTTCAAGTGTTTACACGTGTTACAAAAGGCACACCAGTTTCATTTCATCCAGAGAACAATATTATTTGGTTTTTTCAAATAATAATTTTAAAAAAGACAAATTTTTTAGTAATTTTGATTTACAAAATCTAATTATTCGGCGGAAAATTAACTCACAAAATCATTTTGTGTTAAAAAAGCTTGTTTAGTGAAAAAGTGCTAACAAATATTCAAACATACAGGTAATTAATTCAACTTTGTCATTAACCTTTTCTTAAAAAATTTCCATAACTTTCAAAAAAATTTTCTATTATGTTTAATATCCTGTTCTGATAATCCACTCATTTATTTTTATCATTTTTATTTTGAACATATTATCATATTTCTGTACATTATTATATTTTTTACAATTTAATTCATTATTTAAGAAAAATCTATTTTCTTTTCCTAAACATATTGTTTGCTAAAATCTCATCAAGATCATGTTTCTTGACAGATGTCCTGAAGATGGAACGTACCTAGTTCCGAAACGTCGACAATAAACAATAATTAAATAAAGAAATTGTTTTTTTAAAACTTTTCTTGTTTTTTATTTTGTATTATTTTTGGATTCTTGTTCGAAACTCTACAAATATATATATATATATATATATATATATATAATATATTTTAAAAGAACATTTTTTTAGATTTTATAGATTTGCATTTTTTTACTTCTGCTTTTTTAGTTCTTGAATTTTTCTACTTTGTTCTAATTATTTCTCCATATATTTCTCATTATTTATCATATTGATTGGATTTTATCATTACTGGATTTTTATTCTAATTGGATTTTGTCTTTATTGGATTTTGTTTTCATTGGATTTATATTCTCATTGAATTATATATAGACAAATTGGATTTTGCCTGCCTTGGATTTTCATTCTCATTGGATTTTTATTCATATTGCATTTTTTACTCTCATTGGATTTCTTACTCTCATTGGATTTATATTCTTATTGGATTTATATTCTCATTGGATTTTTATTCTTATTGGATTTTCGCACTCATTGGATTTTTACTCTCATGGGATTTATATTCTCATTGGATTTTTATTCTTATTGCATTTTGTCTTATTGGATTTTTATTCTCATTATATTTTGCCTGTCTTGGATTTTTATTCTCTATTTGAAAAAGTCTATTTGAATCTTGTTGGAAAATCTGTTTTTTTGTAAATTCGACTCTTCTAGTTTTTGGATTGGCATTCGGTTCTTTGATATTTGATTCTAGTTAGATTTTTCTATTCATTGACTTTTTCTATTTGATGGGTTTTTAAATTCGTTGAATTAATTTTAAACTCATTAGATTTTTCTACTCATTGAATATTTTTCTGTTTAAATTTTCAAATTTACTACATTTTCTTACTAATTTCATTTTTTGCAAATTCAATTCTTGTATCTATTAAATTTTTATACTCATTCTATTTTTATACTCATTAGGGGCGTCCATTAACCACGTGATCGATTTTTAAAGGATTTTTGGACCCCCCCTCACCCTTGGTGATATTCAAAATTACTCCCCAACAAACATCATGTTCATTTTTAGTTACAAGAAAAAATTGTATAACTTTTGAATTTTTTTTGAAAATGTTTTTTGAAAAATAAATACACGTGATATCTTACCATACCCCACGTAATATTTCGTAATTTATTGTCAAAACCCCCCTCACTTTACAAGCTCTAAATTTTGAAATTTTCTTGATTTGGTATTATTTTATTTCCTAAACTTTCAAATTTCCTGATTTGTAATATGAATACAGAAATTCTTAAGTGATTTTTTTTATGTACATATTTAATATCAAATGTCATAATTAATATTTAAACTTGTTATTTATATCACAAGCGTTTCAAAACTTAAATAACTCGAGAATGTTTTGAGTTTGCGTGTATATTTAGATTGAGGATTCGTTTACGATAATGTTTACTAAGTCGTGTGTGGTCTATAATTAAATAATATATAATATATATATATATATATATATATATATATATATATATATATAAATTTATATCCACACACTGCACTCTTTCATATCAACTTATCTTACCAATTTCTTTCCTTTTCTCTAGAATTTTCCAAAAAAAAATTCCTTGTTTTTATTTATTCAATTCTCAGGTCAAATCGCCATCAGCAGCCCCAATCAGACACAAAACATCCCATGACGTCGACGAGAAGAAAGGGCAACATGCACCGTCATCCCAACAGGGTTCTGACGTCACGGGGCGTATTCCCCAGGTGACGTCATCCGGCGAATCCGGCAGGGCCGGATCGGGGATTGCCCGAAAGCGTTGCAGGAGATCAGTCATGTTTGTGGTGAGTAGAAGAGGAAAAGGAAGTAGTTATACTGCCCTAAATTTTCATCTTCTTGCTACAAACTACTATTTAGTAATAATAATTTATTCGATTGAATTAGTGTAACTGTGAAAATGTCTATGTATTTGCTGTACGATGAGGCGTAATTTACATATAAACAAAACAAGGAAGAAAGTTATGATAACTGAACTATCTAGAATTCTGTTATAATTTATTACTAAATTTTGTATGTTTTTTATTATCATTTATTTTCAGATACAGTATCAACTCCCTCTCCAGTTGTCAAAGAATTTGGAACCAAACTAGAAAATGTTGTGTTAAGTGAAATGCCACCAAAATTGCAAGATATGGACCCAACCCAAATTTTGCTCCTTCGAGGAAAATTAGGAGCTGATAAATGCAGAAGACGTCTTAAGAAAATTGTGCTGTTTGTTTTGAGTGCTGATGGAAAAGGTACTATATAGTTAGTTATCTTCATTATCGTAAACAGTTTGTCTATCTTAATGGATTCTTGAGCAATATTGAAATTATCAGTTCAGGTGTTCCTCAGGGATTCATTCTTGGTCCACTACTATTTATTATTTTTATTAATGACATATCTGAAATTATTTGCTGTCCACATTTATTATTTGCAGATGATCTCAAACTATATCTCAAAATGAATTCTGTTGATGACTGCTTATTATTACAATCCCAACTTGTCTCTTTCCACTCTGGTGTGTCTATAACAAATTACATTTAAATATATCAAAGTGCAAGATAACTAAGAAAAACTAAGAGTTTTTTACATAAGCGCGTTCGAATACATTTTGATTATAAAAAGGTGAAGGTTCAGCGAAAATTGTTGAATTATCTTTATTATAAAACATATAAAATTTACCCTGAACGTGGCTTTGACCACAACACTTTACTAAAAGAATTTGTTATTCCTTCTCTTGCCTCACGTCGATTTATCTGTACAATTATGTTCTTATTTAAACTTTGCAATAATTCTATAGACTGTCCTCTTATTCTTAACCAACTATCTTTTAATGTTCCAATATGCGTTCACAATTATTTTTCAATTATCCTAGTCCTAAATCTAATTCTCTTTTAAATTCGCCTATTTTACTTGTGTCCTCTAACTTTAACTTAATTAATAATGAAATAGATATTCACAACACTTCACCTAATCAAATAATCTTCATCTGCGCAAGTTAACCTTTTTATTTTCTTTTCAAATATCTCATTATTTTATCTTATTCTGTATATAAATAACATCGTTACATTCTGCATTATATGTAATTTTATGTTAAGCATTTTATGTTAATGACTATATATTGTGATTTGTATATATTTTAATTGTTATTCATTATGTAAAATAATTGTATTTTTGAGTCCTCTTGGAAGAAATCTGTGGGCTATATATTTAAAAATAAATATAAAAAATATCCAGAGTTTTTTATAGATCTTTACTATTCCTGGTTTTTATTTCAGATTCCGTTCAGGAAAGGACTGAGCTGGCCGAGAACATTTTGAAGAGCCTTCGGTTGAAATTTTCAAAGCAGGACTTTGAAATTCATCTGGTCGATACGAATTGTGACGATGTATCAAATGTGCAGGCGAGATTGTTTGCTGAAACTAGGAAAAGGGAATTGAAAAGTAAGTAAAAGTTAATAAAATATAAATGGAAAATAGGAAAAATTTCTTCAGTTTATTTTCTCTGTGACTAAGTTTCTCTGCAGCAAAAATGTCTCCAATTCTTTTTAACGTTGAAATACTCAAACCAGATATGATATCTAATTTTCTGATTACGATCTTTTATATTTTTTCACAGGACATTCAGACCAATGTTACCTCGTACCAATTTTATTGCTGAACAGCACATTTGGACAGCAACTTGTACCATTTACAATTGAAATTGCCGATTTTGAAGAAGCTTTGTCAAAGTTGGAAAACGATAAGAGTAAAGAATTGATGTCAAAACTGTATCAGAAAGTAACCAAAGACAAGGAGACAAAGTATGAACTTCAGGTAATAACCATCAAGATGAAGTCAATTGTAGACAACATTAGAATTTCATGAATCGTGACTTTTCTGGTTACTAAATTTACTTCCAATTTCCAGAATCTCAAGTCAAGTGATCCCCCAAGTGATGTGCAGGACTTCATCAAAGACCTTTCGGCTGTATGGCCACAAGATAAGGTCTTGAAATATTTGACAACAGCTTTAGAAGATTTATTAAACGAAGTCATGAAGAATCACGAAGACTTGTTGAAAAATATGATCTGGTTGAACAGAATGAGCACTGCTCCGTTTAACGCGGATGCTGAAGTTCAGAAGAAACTTATGGGCATTGTGCAAGAGTTAAAGGTAAGGGTAAAATCAACATTTTTTTATTCAACTAGATGACCCGACAGACGTTGTCCTGTACCCATTTCCACAATTTTTTAATATAATATACTAATATTTACCGTTTACCTAAAAATAATAATTATTGTTTTTTAAATTACTCTTCACGCCAAAATGCATAACATTTTACAATATGAGCGATGTTAATTGTAGAACTGCTTTAAGTAAAATGATGGGTCTCAATTCCCACACTAATATTGGAAATTGAAGTATTTTAAACGGTATGACATAAACATAACCATAACATAACACTGGTATTTCATGTTGGATTAAATTAGTTTAATTTTTTATTATTTAAGATATCCAAAATTGCATATTAAAGTTCTCCTAATCGATATCGTCAGAGCCGAATTGTATGTATTCATCTTTACTTTCTCATTTGTTGTTATAAAGTGAAATTTTTACAAATTTTAAAAATATTGTGGAAAGATTAGTAAAATATGCAAAAAAATTATATATTGAAAAAAAAACTATATTGAAAATTTAATATCCGAATCTTGTGTTGGCGCCTGCTAAGGCGTGCGCTCGTATTTTTCGCATGCATCGTATTAAAGGTCCTGATTCATATTTTAAGTGAATTAATTTGTCATATCCTGTTCATATGTGTATCATTCGATCTGCCATACATATACTGTATGTTATATTATTTTAAGTTCTGGCACATCTCAGCTGCTTTTTGGCAATAATAATGTAGACTTTTCATTTTACTTATTCATAATCATGAATTTATTATACATATACTAATATAAGCACTCCTTCGGAAATTAGAGTAGAGTCTGTTTTTGCTTCGAAAATAAGTTTCCTAGTCAGTAATCGCTTTTTGTTTTGAAAATTATAAAAAAAATCTTCAGAAATCAGTTTGCTCGTAAGAAGAGTCCCTTTTCCCTTGAAATTTATAAAAATGTTTTCAGAAATCAGTTTGCTCGTCAGTAGAGTCCTTTTTTTTAAATTTATAAGAATAGTTGACATTTCTTTTTACTTATTCATAATCATAAATTTATTATACATACTCTAATATTGTTTAGGTTCATAAGTAAATTGAAATTTTTGGCAGATGATAGTTTTCATTTGTTTTCAATGCAAACAATAACATGTCGTTTTTTATATTTTTTTCATTTATTTCTACAATATTGCACATTCATCCCAGTACTTTATAATCACATCCTAGAAAATTTCCTTAAACTTCAGAAAGATTTATCAAAATCCCCATAAACGTTCAGAAGTAGTATACAGTGAGTGCTTGTAATTTAATATAAACTTTATATAATAGCAATAAAAGCTCAAATTAATTCTACATTTTAGTTAGAAAACGTTTGTATGAGAAAAAGAAAAGAGCTGTTTTTAGTGTTTTCCTGGCAATTATTCTATTTTGTCTCGCCGTAAGAACCATCCTTAGACTTCAACGAACATTTTAAGAAAAGAATTGACCAAATTGGTCCAGGCGTTGTTGATTTATGCGCTTACCAACGCATTTTGCGATTCATTTATATATATAAGAAGATTTGATAATTTTTCTATATTTTTTGTAGAAACAAGTACCAGAAAAGAACATTCTTAAACACTCACCGAAACCGTCGGACAACCACGATCCTGCGAACGTCGTTCAACAAATCAGCGCACAACTTCTCACTGCCTTAACCAATCCTATTGCATCCTTGATCCAGGATCATGGTCAAACCTGTCTGGCCAAACCTTCACTAGGTATAAGTGCATCAATATTTAACAACATCGAAAAACAAATACCAGAAGATTCATTAGACGCATCAGACTCGGAAGATTTGCAAAAGATTTTGAAATACTTGAAGGGTGATGCCAATCATCCTTTGGTGGTTTGCGGAGGTAGTTTTAGTGGTAAAAGTGTTTTGTTGAAACTGGTTGTGCAAAAAGTGGTAGCTGGTAGTGAATTTTGGCCAGTCGATGGTAATTTGGTGTGCAGGTTTGAGGATTTGTACTCGAATGGGAGTTTGGTGCAGGTTTTGGAGGATGTTGCTGATCGGTGTAAGATTTTGCAGGACGGAGAGGCTACTTCTTGTAAACATGTAAGAACTAGTGGAGCATGGCACTTGCCTTAAGGCAAATTATTAAAATAAAACTAAATTAGTAAAAATTGCAAAAATTTGAAAAAAAAAATAGATTCTTGAGGAATTTTTTATAATTTGAAATATTTTGGAAATTTTGAATTGTTTTTCAAAGCATTTGCAATACGCTAGCTGCGTTGAAATGAAATATAGGCAAATTACTGGAACTTCCCATGCTGAAAACTTAATTATTGAAAAACAACTTAGAAAGAAGTAAATTTTTGAGAAATTTTGAAATTTTTGAAAACAGTTGACTTTTTTGAAAAAAATTGATTTTTTTTTTAATTTGAAATATTTTGGAAATTTGGAACTACTATGATTTGAAATATTTTGGAATACGCTAGCTGCGTAGAAACGAAATATAGAAGCGCGAGTGCGCTGCGTCGCAGTATAACAGATAAACAAGCAACTCATAAAAAAGTAGACAAAATTTGTTCTTATTATTAAAATGTTTATAAATTATATGATAATTTGATGTGCATATTATGGTGGTGAAACGAAATATAGGCAAATTACTGGAACTTCCCGTACTGAAAACTAAATTATTAAAAAACGACTTTGAAAAAATTAGATTTTTAAGTAATTTTGAAATTTTTGAAAAAAGTTGACCTTTTTGAAACAATTTTTTTTTTATTTTTTGATATATTTTAAAAATTTTGAACTGTTTTCCAAAGCATTTGCAATACCTTAGCTGCGTAGAAAATAAATATAGAAGCGCGTGGGCGCCTCGTCGCAATATAAGGGATAAAAATTGGTACAGAACACAAAAGTAAATAAATTTTTTTCTTATCATTAAAATGTTTATAAAATGTATGATAATTTGATGAGCATATTAGGGTAGTCCTTAATATGGACATTTTCGAATTTCTTCGATTCCAAGGAAGGAGAGCTAATATTTGAGTTCATAAATACTATCACAGATGACGCAAGAATTTACTTAATGACATATGTTAGAAATAAATATACGAAACTTTTAATTGAATTGCGGACTATCTAAATGTTAATATTAAACGCTAAAACTTTCAGATGATTTTTTTCATTAATTTGGAAGCATTTGAGCCTTTGGGCGCAAAGAAATTCGAAATGTCCATATTAAGGACCACCCTAGTGCATATTACTAATGATCATTTTTGTCATACAAGTTAATCATACAAGTTGGACGCTCCGTTATCTCAAAATATTAGTTACCATTTGTGGCACTTTTTGCTGCTTATCTCCGAAACGGTTCGACCTGCCTTTGCCAAAAACTAATCAGCACGTCTTCTTGTCAATACGAATTGAATGTTTTTTAAATTATTCAAATCGGTTGATCCGTGTTCCCGAAATCGTTGACGAAAATTGGTATCTGCACACACACACATCAATTTTTTTCTAAAGAATGCCAAAATGTTCAGAAACTTTTGAAACGTAAAGATATATAAAAAAAATATTATCAATTTAGGCGACCAAATTCTAATCCATTATTTTTTTTCCAGGATTTACAGTCTTACTCGACCATCATCACAACGTCTCTGCAAAGCACCAGGAAGCCACTTCTGATTATCCTCGATGGTCTGGACAGGCACCAGCCCGTAGACGTGTCTTGGATACCTCAAACCTTGCCAACGAATGTTAAAATAATAATAAGCGCTACGCACAACACCAGCAAAATTGGTGACCAGGATGACCAATGTAGATTTTATGACAGTTTGAAGAATCGGTTGGACGATAAGTGCTTTTTGTCCATTGGAGATTTAGGAAAACGCGCGCTGGCGCCCGTTTTTAATAAAGAATATTTAGATATTGTAAGTGCCAATAGGTAAAATCACGTTATTAAGAAAACTCTCAAAATTAGACGATTTACTTGGTACAACGATAGAGTACTTATTCTTGATGAACATACTAAACCATTAAAATCCAACAGAAACTGGTTCAAATATAAAAATTGTTGATTTTTGAAAATTTGCTTTTAGAAAATACTCCGAAAAACTCATAAATTAATTTATTTTTCATTGATTAAATCGATTCTTTACACATATCGGGAAGTTCATATTACTTGCCTCAAGGCAAAATACCAATACCAACTAGTTTGTACTTATCTGACTATTATCATTTTTAGAGTCAGGATGAGTTTGCAAAAACTGAAGACCAACCCAAGCTCATTTACGATAAGGTAGTATCGTTCATCACAAAATTAGCCAAGGAATTTTTGGAGTTCGATGTCGCTAATGTTTTGGCGTTACTGGTTGCATCGAGAGCAGGTTTGCTGGAGACGGAAATCTTAGACTTACTGACTGGTTGTGATAAGTTGAAGGGGACCCAAAAACAAAGTAAGTTATAAAGCAAAATAAAACTGAGAACTAGTCTATGATTTATTTTACTTCAGCTTATGATGCCGCTTCTGTGTTCTGGACTAAGTTGTACAGAAGGATGGAACCATTTTTCTTACACAAGAGGGACTGTGTTAGTTTCAAGAACCAATTAGTGAAGCAGGCGATAGAACATAGTTTCAAGGATAGTATAAAACTAGGACATCAAATTTTATTCGACTATTTCTCTGGAGAATCTTCGAGTAATAGTAGTGAATTTTATAAGACTGATAATGCAACTAATTCTTATGACAGGTAATTAGTTGATTTAACTAATGAATTTTAAATTCTCAAAGGAGAAGTTTATGTTTTCATCAAAAAATCTGATTCGCTAATTTTATGTTTTCTTGACGTTTCAAGCCATTCTGAATCGAATAAGGAAAAAGTATGTGAACAGATTATAACAGATTTTTTACCGTAAATCGACGTTTTCTCGAAAACGGCTAAACCGATTTCAAACATTCAAAAGCCATTTGATGTGTCTCGATGAGAACTATCGTTTCTCAGTTTTGCAAAAAGTGTAAAATCTTTCGTCCACGTTTTAGCCCGCAATTCTTAATCGCTTTTAAAAATTCAAAAACCGTTCGAAAGATGATTGGGAATCGTGCTGATTTGTTTTTGGTAAAGATCGGCGAAGTCGTTTTCCTGTAATTAACTATTGAAAAAAAATGCCGATTTTTATGAAACTTTTTTTGGTGATAGATATCATGGTTTTATAGATCATGCTAAAATATTACGGCCTTACGACAACTCGTTTAACTTTGAAAATTCGTCTAAAAAGTTTGAAAAAAATTGTCTCGTTTTTTTGGCAAAATTAGATCTTTCATCGACCATTTCTCAAAAACGCCTGAACCGATTTTAGAGATTTAAAAGGCATTTGATGTATCTCAATCTTTAGTTTCCTCGTCAATAGAGTCTCTATCACTTTTAATACAGTTCTCTCATCAGTAGTGTTCTTTTTCTCTTTTATTTTTAGTTTGCTCTCTGCGAAGTCCATTTTTTATGTATTTTTAATTTGCTCGTCAGTAGAGTCGCTTTAAGTGTTATTTTAAATTCGCTTGTCAGTAGACCTTTCTTTCTTTTTTTAATTTGCTCGTTAGTAGAGTTTTTTCCTTCTTTTTTTAGTTTGCTTATCAGTAAAGACCCCTTTCTTACATTTTTCGTTTGATCGATAATAGAGTCCTTGCTTGCCTTAATTTTTGGTTTGCTCATCAGTACAGTCGCTTTTGTATTTGTAGTTAGCTTGTCTTTTTCTTTCATTTTTGCTTTGCTCCTCAGTAGAGTCCCTTTCCCTTTATTTTTTGTTTGCTCTTCAATAGAGTCCCTTTTTATTTTTAGTTAGCTTATTGTCCCTTCATCTTTCATTTTTATTTTGCTCGTCAGTAGAGTCTCTTTTAGTGTTATCTTTAGTTTGCTCATCAGTAAAGTTTCTTCTATTTTGATTTTGCTCTTCTTTCATTTATTATTTCTTTTTTCATTTCTCTTCAATTTGCTCATCAGTAGAGTTCCTGTTCCCTTTTTCAATTTTAGTCGGTTTGTCAGTTTTGTGCGATGATCTGCCAAGCCGTTTCTTTATAATTTGAAAAAAAGTGTTAAACTTTTCGACCACTTTTAAGCTCATACTACGGAACCGATTTTAAAAAATAAAAAACTGTTCCAAAGATATTAGTTGGGAATAATACTGATTAGTTTTAGGTGAAAATCTACCGAGCCGTTTTCTTGTAATTAACTGTTGAAAAAAAATTTAGGCGGATTTTTATGGAACTTTTTTTGTCGATATATATCATGGTCTATAGAACTTACTGAAATATTATTACGGCCTTACGGCAAGTAGTTTAATTTTAAAAATTCATCAAAGTTTGAGAAAAGTTTGACGTTTGTTAAAATTAAAATTACACTATTAAAATTACACTATTTACTTGGTATAACGATAGAGTACTTAGTCTTAATGAACATACTAAACCATTAAAGTCCTACAAAAAACTGGCTTAATTATAAAAATTATTGATTTTTGAAAATTTGCTTTTAAAAAATACACCGAGTTAACATGTTCATTCGTTTTCAATTAGGTGTAATAAATTCACTTGGAATACTTTTAATCACTCGTAAATTACTTTCTTTTTTATTTATTAAGTAGATTATTTACACATATCTGGAAGTTCATGTAATTTGCCTCAAGGCAAAATACCAATACCAGCTAATTTAAAAAAAACAGTTGACTAATTTTATCTAAATATCTAAATCCCAATTTCGATTGATTAAGTCAATTGTTACACATGTCGGGAAGTTCATGCAACATGCCTCAAGGCAAAATACCAATACCAACTAGTTTTTCTTTAATTTCCAGATTCATTAGTAGAAAACATTTAGAACTACCCTATCACCATTATCATCTACAAGGTATGGAAAACTTTATAAACTCCGATTATCTCACCACCCACGAATGGATTTACAAGAAACTGTTGAGCTGCCAAACATCAGCTCTCCTGGACGACTTAGACCTGGTCAACTCCTCATCGTCCAACCAACATCTGACAATCCTCCGAGACTTTCTAACACTAAACAAAAAACAACTGGATTACGACACCAGACAACTTTATTCCCTACTCGACATTTATTTTGAAAGCAAACAAGATTTTAGCAAGATGAATGGAGTCCATCATGGTCAAGTAGAGATCAAGAGAAAGTTTTCTAATAACGTTGTGCAGAGTTGGTACGAGGCTTGTAAGAAACCACCGGTTTGCACTTTGGTGGTGCAGAATTTGGATGATTTAGTGCATCGTGATGATGACACTAAAGTTGCTGTTGGTTTTACTGCTTTGCAAAGATTGGGGAATGGTGATACTGGTTATGTCACCAGTTTGTCGACAGAGCGGGAGGAGATTTGTGTTTGGGACGTATCCAGGTAAAGAATAAAAGAATCTTTTTTCAATTCCAATTTTACTACAATTATTATTATTATTATTTATCTTTTAGGTGTAAGCGAGTCAGGACCCTAACTGGCATCACCCAGCCCCTTTCTTTATGTCCAGTTGATAGCACCAGATGCATAGTTCTTTGTGGACGTGAATTGAGGTTGTTTAATTTGGATTTGGGGTCATCGTTGGTCAAACTTAAGGGAGTCATGAATCAAAAGATGCCCTTTTATGGTCTTCATGATAATGGACATGTTGTCTGCTTGTCCAGGAATAGGATGTATGTTAATTTGATGAATTTGGAGAGCGGTAAGTGATATTTTTTTAACTTCCCGTAGGGTAGTTATAGTAATGGGCCGAAAATCAAAAATGAAATTTTTGCATTTCTCGACGTTTTGAAGGTTTCTGAACATTTTTAAAGGGCATACCTCAGAAACTAAATTCATGTTAGATGTGCTTTTGAGGATAAAAAATTATTACATCTTTGTTTATTTTCCATAAAATATTTTTGTAATTTTGGGTTAAAAATTCAAAAAATTACCCTTGCCAAGCACATTCTAAGCGCCACTCTGGTACAAATGCTTACCCAAGTGCGTTTAGACTGTTTGTGTACTGGAGCACTTTTCCAATTTTGTGAAAATTATTGAAAAATGTGAAAATGCCGCCAAGCTAAGCACAGTATAAGTGAAAATGTAGAACAGAATTATTTGCAAATGCTGTTTAGACTGTGACTGTACGGGAGCACTTTTTCTATTTTGTGTAAATTAGGCAACAATTTTTTTTTTTGAAATTGAATTCGAAATGAAATGACGATTGTTAATGTTCTGGAGATAAATTGATTTATTTATGATTTACATTTGAATTCAACTTCTTAGGTTGGAGATGTATAAATTAGTTAAATAGTAGAATTTTATTTTTGAAGTAAAACTTCTTAAGTCGCGATGTGAAATAGAGTCTGTTTTGATTAAACGTAAAAGAGACAACAGTATATAGTGAGAAAATGAAAGAAAGATATATATAAAACACTAGTGCTAAAAAGAGCAACATATACCTAACAGTGTAGAGTGATAGAGTAAGATACATGAGTATGATGTAACCTCCAAAATTTAGCAACTACCTTTTTAAATGTAAATTTGTGATAAAAGGAGAAGATACCAATTTTTGTTGTTAATAAAAATTGTAGATAATTTAATTGGCTATAAATTTGCTGAACATTGCAAAATGGTGGGACATTTCGTTTTGAAGTTATAAATAAATAAATAAAAATCGAGCTGGTCCAATAGTGTGATGCAAGATATACTGATGCAACTCCAAAATTTAACAACCTGTTTCATGCAAATTTTGGGTAAAAGGATATGAGATACAACATTTTGTTATTAACAAAGTTGTAGATAATTTAATTGGCTAAAAATTTGCTGGATATTGCAAAAACAATCGACAATTTGTTTAGAAGTTATAAACAAATGAAAAATCGAACCGGTCCAAAAATATAAAACGAGATATATTAAAATGTAGCCTCCTCAATTTAACAACAATCATTTTAGTTCTTATAAATGCCGCCAAGCTAAGCACAGTATAAGTGAAAATGTCGTACAGAATTATTCGCAAATGCGTTAGACTGTGACTTATACAGGAGCATTTATCCGAAACGGCTTTACCGATTATTGTCAAAGTTTATATTTGTATTCAGTAGGTTTAGAATCGTTAACTATCT
>NW_020539725.1:63799851-63850250 GCF_003426905.1 Ctenocephalides felis | reverse complement strand
AAAAGATAACGAAAAAAAAAACTAGTGGTGTATGGCATCGTGCCTTAAGGTAAATTGCTGAAACTTCACGTACCGTAATGAAATATTCGAGAAATTTTAAACGTTTTCAAATATATTATTACAAATAGTGTAACTTTCATTATTTTTGCTATCTTGTTATATCTGAGCAAATCAAATGTAAATCATAAATCAATCAATTTATCTCCAGAACATTAACAATTGTCATTTCATTTCGAATTCAATTACAAAAAAAATAGTTTCCAAATTGCACAAAATTGAAAAAGTGCTCCCGTATAGTCACAGTCTAAATGCATTTGCAAATAATTTTGTACGATATTTTCATTTATACTGTGCTTAGCTTGGCGGCATTTTCAAATTTTTCAATAGTCTTCACAAAATATCGAAGTATCAATGGCATAGCGAAGAGAGTGGATGAAGTAAAACTTCTTAAAGGGGATTGAGAATTGGTAGTAAAATTTTGAATTGAGTCACGTGACCAAAATCGTATGATTTTGATAAATAATTTGGAGTGCTGACCAAAAATGTACAGTTTTGTTTAAAAATTTACAATTTTGACCAAAATCTACAGTTTTAACCAAAAATACAGTTTTGATCAAAAAGCTCTGACAAATAATCTGTATTTTCACTCAAAAAATACAGTTTTGGCCAAAATCTACAGTGCTGACCAAAAATTTGCAGTTTTGCCCGAAACCCTGCAGTTTAAACCAAAAAAATTACCAAAAGCTACTTTTAGTTATCCAAAAAGTTACAGTTTTGACAAAAAACCTGAACTCAACCAAAAAATACAGTTTAAACCAAAAATCTAAAGTTTTGATCAAACAACTGCAGTTTTAACCAAAAAGCTACAGTTTTGATCAAAAATCTACGATTTATACCACAAATCTTTATGACCAAATTATAGTTTTGACCGAAACCCTGAGTTTAACCCAAAACAGTTTTGATAAAAAATGTAAAGTTTTGACAAAAAATTTGCAGTTTTAACCAAAAAGCTACAGTTTTAACTAAAAATCTGCAACTTAATCAAAAAGCTGTAGTTTAGACCAAAAACCTACAGTTTTGATCGAAAACCTACAACTTAACCAAAAATATAGTTTTGACAAAAAATCTACAGTTTTGACAAAAAATTGCAATTTCAAATAAAAATCTACAGTTTTGACAAAAAATCTGAAGTTGACTAATTTCCCGTGTGCTCCCGTATAGTCACAGTCTAAACGCATTCGCAACTAATTCTGTGCGACATTTTCACTTATACTGTGATTAGCTTGGCGGCATTTCCACATTTTTCAATAGTTTTCACAAAATTGGAATAGTGCTCCGGAAACGGAAACAGTCTAAACGCACTTGGGTGAACATTTGTACCAGAGTGGCGCTTAGACTGTGCTTAGCCTGGGTAATTTTTTGAATTTTTAATCCAAAATTACAAAAATATTTTATGGGGAATAGGAAAAAAATGTAATAATTTTTATCCTTGTTTTGTCAATACAAGCAGAAAGTTTTTAGATCATTCAAATCGGACGCTTAGTTCGAGTCACGTGACTATAATCGTACAATTTTGATAAACTGTCTGGAGTGCTGACCAAAAATGTAGATTTGACTGAAAATATGCAGATTTGACAATTGTGATAAAAAATGTTGACTGAAAATCTACGATTTTAATCATAAAATCTAGGGTATTGTCCAAAAAATACAGTTTGGTCCAAAAATTTACAGCTTTAACAAAAATCTACAATTTTGATGAAAAATCTACAGCTTTGACCAATAATCTAGAATGTTAACAAAAAATCTACAATTTTGATGAATAATATAGAGTGATGACCAAAAAAGTACAGATTTTACTAAAAATAAAAAGTTTTGACAATTACGGCCAACAATCTGCATATTTGACCAAATATTTGAAAAGTGTTCCAGTACAAAAAAAGTCTAAAGCACTTGGGTAAACATTTGTACCAAAGTGGCGCTTAGACTGTGCTTAGTCTGGGTAATTTTTTGAATTTTTGTATTTAGTATTTTTCATCATCAACTGTATTTTACCAGACATGAAAATAAAAAGGACTCTACTGACAAGCAAACTATATTTTGCATTATATAAACTGACGAGCAAACTGAAATACTCGTCTGCTCATCAGTAAAGTCCCCTTTTATATATTTTTGCTTTTGCTCGTCAGTAGCGTCCTTTTATTAATTCTAAATTACTTTGCTCGTCAGTAGAGTCCCTTTTTAAATTCTAGACTAGTTTGCTTGTCAGTAGAGTCCCTTTTATAATTCTAGACTAATTTGCTCGTCAGTTGAGTCCCATTTTTAATTCTAGATTAGTTTGCTCGTCAGTAAAGTCCCTTTTTTAATTCTAGACCGATTTGCTCGTTAGTAGAGTCCCTTTTTTAATTCTAGACTAATGTGCTCGTCAGTAGAGTCCCTTTTTAATTCTAGATTAGTTTGCTCGTCAGTAGAGTCCCTTTTTTAATTCTAGACTAATGTGCTCGTCAGTAGAGTCCCTTTTTAATTCTAGATTAGTTTGCTCGTCAGTAGGTCCCTTTTTTAATACTAAAAATGCGGACATACAAAACACACATATACACACACATCCATTTAGTTTCTGAGGTATGCCCCTTAAAAATGTTCAGAAACCTTTAAAACGTCGAGAAATGCAAAAATTTTCATTTTCGATTTTCGGCCCATTACTAATAACTACCCTTTGAGAAGTTAATAATTAAACTTGATAGTTCTATTATTACCTGTAATGAGATCCCAGACGAGAATTCTGGCGTCCTGCAAACCAGAGACAACACTGCCATCAGCTGATGAAATTTCCAGGGCGACTGTATCACATAAAGGCTTCCACTTTTTGAACAAAGTTCCACTTTGCAAATCGTAGACGACTATGAAATTGGGAGATGGTTCTGTTGTCTCTCGACAGACGACACAGACATAATTACCTAAAAAAATAATTGATACAATTTTCAAGTCACCATCAAATTGGATGAAGCTAGTTACGAAGTAATTGTCTAAAAGTTACCTTCAAATGTGATAGCAGCCAAGGACGTCACAAAATCATGATGTGGTATCCTCAAATCGTACAAAAGTTTCCTTGAAGTCAAATGCCAAACGAGTAATGGAAAAGGTTTTTGGGTTTCGTCTCCGCATACCAAAATTCTGCAGAAATAAAAGTTTTAGATTATTAAATACTTAAAAAAAAGCAATGGTGCTAGAAATACCTTCCGTCCCCGGATACCAGTAAAGAATTCAGGAATCTGTCTTCGCCGGCTTTGAAAGTTGTCACACAATCACCTAAAATTATAATATATAAAATTAAAATAATTGGTCACAAAATTAAAAAAAATGTTAGAATAATATTTTAAAGTGTCGTATAATATATTCGATAAAAATAATAATAATTTAATGAATTTTACTAAAAAAATTAAAATAAAAAAAGTTGACCCGAAAATTAAAAAAATATTAGGATTGGACAACCCTTAATAATAATAAATTGTATTTTAAAGAAAAATTTAAACTTTTTCTTTAAGCTCAAAAATCTTGACTAAAAAAATGATTATAAAAAATAGGGGTTGGTGATACAATTGTAAAAATTTTGGGTTGGATATATTTTTTATTGCCACATTATAAAAAAATAAAAACGAAAAATTCCGTCCAAAAATTACAAAAAAAATTAAGGGTGAGCCACCCTTATCATTTTGCTGTATGACAAATAGATAGTTAACGATTCTAAACCTACTGAAAACAAATATAAAATTTGATAATAATCGGTAAATCGGTTTCGGATAAAGTGCTCCGGTATAGTCGCAGTCTAAACGCATTTGCAAATAATTCTGTGCGACATTTTCACTTATATTGTGCTTAGCTTGGCGGCATTTATAAGAACTAAAATGATTGTTGTTAAATTGAGGAGGCTACATTTTAATATATCTCGTTTTATATTTTTGGACCGGTTCGATTTTTATTTGTTTATAACTTCTAAACAAATTGTCCGATTGTTTTGCAATATCCAGCAAATTTTTAGTCAATTAAATTATCTACAACTTTTGTTAATAACAGAAATTTGTATCTCTTATCCTTTCACCCTAAATTTGCAATGAAACAGGTTGTTGTTAAATTTTGGAGGTTGCATCTTGCTTCACACTTTTGGACCAGCTCGATTTTTATTTATTTATTTATAACTTCAAAACGAAATGTCGCACCATTTTGCAATATTCAGCAAATTTATAGCCAATTAAATTATCTACAATTTCTATTAACAACAAAAATTGGTATCTCTTGTCCTTTTATCAAAAATTTACATTTAAAAAGGTATTTGCTTAAATTTGGTGGTCACATCGTACTCATATATCTTACTCTGTCACTCTACACTGTCAGGTATATGTTGCTCTTTTTAGCACTAGTGTTTTATATATATCTCTCTCTCTCATTTTCTCACTATATACTGTTGTCTCTTTTACGTTTAATCAAATCAGACTCTATATCACATCGCGACTTAAGAAGTTTTACTTCAAAAATAAAATTCTATTTTACTAATTTATACATCGCCAATCTAAGAAGTTGAATTCAAATGTAAATCATAAATCAATCAATTTATCTCCAGAACATTAACAATCGTCATTTCATTTCGAATTCAATTTCAAAAAAAAAAATTGTTGCCTAATTTACACAAAATTGAAAAAGTGCTCCCGTACGGTCACAGTCTAAACAGCATTTGCAAATAATTCTGTGCGACATTTTCACTTATACTGTGCTTAGCTTGGCGGCATTTTCACATTTTTCAATAATTTTCACAAAATTGGAAAAGTGCTCCAGTACATAAACAGTCTAAACGCACTTGCAAAAACATTTGTACCAGAGTGGCGCTTAGAATGTGCTTAGCATGGGTAATTTTTTGAATTTTTAACCCAAAATTACAAAAATATTTTATGGAAAATAAACAAAGATGTAATAATTTTTTATCCTCAAAAGCACATCTAACATGCATTTAGTTTCTGAGGTATGCCATTTAAAAATGTTCAGAAATCTTCAAAACGTCGAGAAATGCAAAAAATTTCATTTTTGATTTTCGGCCCATTACTATAACTACCCTACGGGAAGTTAATAATATATCACTTACCGCTCTCCAAATTCATCAAATTAACATACATCCTGTTCCTGGACAAGCAGACAACATGTCCGTTATCGTGGAGACCATAAAACGGCATTTTTTGATTCATGACACCCTTAAGTTTGACCAACGATGACCCCAAATCCAAATTAAACAACCTCAATTCACGTCCACAAAGAACTATGCATCTGGTGCTATCAACTGGACATAAAGAAAGAGGCTGGGTGATACCTGTTAGGGTCCTGACTCGCTTGCACCTAAAAGATAAATGAAATAGAAAACCAGGGATTTACTAATGATTATAAGATTTGTTTACCCCTTACCTGGATACATCCCAAACACAAATTTCTTCCCTCTCTGTCGACAAACTGGTGACATAACCAGTATCACCATTCCCCAATCTTTGCAAAGCAGTAAAACCAACAGCAACTTTAGTGTCATCATCACGAGCAACCAAATCATCCAAATTCTGCACCACCAATGTGCAAACAGGTGGTTTCTTACAAGCCTCGTACCAACTCTGCACCACATTATTGGAAAACTTTCTCTTGATCTCCACTTGACCATGATGGACTCCATTCATTTTGCTAAAATCTTGTTTGCTCTCAAAATAAATATCGAGTAGAGAATAAAGTTGTCTGGTGTCGTAATCCAGTTGTTTTTTGTTTAGGGTTAAAAAGTCTCGAAGGATTGTCAGATGTTGATTGGATGATGAGGAGTTGACCAGGTCTAAGTCGTCCAGGAGAGCTGATGTTTGGCAGGTCAACAGTTTCTTGTAAATCCATTCGTGGGTGGTGAGATAATCGGAGTTTATGAAGTTTTCCGTGCCTTGTAGATGATAATGGTGATAGGGTAGTTCTAAATGTTTTCTACTAATGAATCTGGAAATTGGAGAGAAAAAGAACTTGTTGAAAGTGGCATTTAGCCTTAAGGCAAGGTAATAATTGACTTAATCAAATGAAATTGGGATTTAGATATTTAGATAAAATTAGTCAGCTGTTTATTTCGAAAATAAATTTAATGCTTTCAATTAAATCTAAAAATTTCGATTCCCAATAGAATTTTCTCAGTTTAATTAACTGTAATTATATTAACTATATTGCACAGACACGTGCTGGTATGTCCTAAAATTGTAGCTTATTATTCTAAATTTTAATAAACTCATAATGTTTGTCTCATCACATCACAAAAGCAACTTCTGATACAAATTTTAACTATAATATTTTTTCAAACTTTGATGAGTTTTATAAATTTAGGAAGCAATTCTGCTGTAACAGAGCTCATAAAATAGCGTTGTCATGGCAACGCTCTCTTATGCTTTCTCTTGGTTATAAAAATTATGAGAATGTCTATTTATTTGCTGTGCAATCAGGCGTATTTTACATATAAACAAGCAAGAAATGAAGTTATGATAACAGAATTCTAGATATTGCATTTATCGTAAGATTATTAACATAAAAAGTTTCACCAAAAATTTTTTTTCAACTGTTAATTACGAAGAAACGGCACGGCCGATCTTTGTCCAAAACTAATCAGCACGAGGCCCAAATAATATCATTGAAAAATTTAAAATCGATTCAGAATTGTTTGGCAAAAACGTGGACGAAAATTTATCACTTTTCTGCTAATTATAAAGAAACGGCTCGGCCGATCGTATCATAAATCTAACCGACGCGAGTGCTTATCAAGTTTCATAGAATAGTTTTTATATTTTTAAAATCTCCTCAACCGTTTTTGAGAAAACGGCGATGAAAAGTCTAATTTTGGCAAACGCCAAAAAAACGTTGCCAATTTTAGCAAAATTTGATGAATTTTTAACATTAAACTATTTGTCGTAGGACCGTAATATTTTAGTATGATCTATAAGACTATAGTATCTACCGTCAAAAAAATAATAATAAAAATCGTCGAAAAAAAAATTTTCAACACTTTATTCCAAGAAAACGTCTCGGCCGATCTTTACCAAAAACTAATCAGCACGATTCCCAGCCAAAATCTTTCGAACGGTTTTTGAATTTTCAAAATCTATTCAGAATTGCGAGCTAAAATGTGAACGAAAACTTTTTTGCAAATTACAAAGAAACGACTCGGCCGATCGTTGCGCAAAACTGAGAAACGATAGTCCTCATCAAGACACATCGAATGGCTTTTAAATTTTTGAAATCGTTCCAGCCGTTTTTGAGGAAACGTCGTGGAAAGGTCAAAATTCTACTCACACATACTTTATCATTGGTCTCATTCGATTCAGAATAGCTTGAAACGCCGAGAAAACATAAAATTAGCGAATCGAATTTTTTGATGAAAACATAAACTTCTCCTTCGGGAAGATAATGAAAAAAAATCAACATGCACATTTGTTAAATCAACTAATTACCTGTCATAAGAATTAGTTGCATTATCAGTCTTATAAAATTCACTACTATTACTCGAAGATTCTCCAGAGAAATAGTCGAATAAAATTTGATGTCCTAGTTTTATGCTATCTTTGAAACTATGTTCTATCGCCTGCTTCACCAATTGGTTCTTGAAACTAACGCAGTCCCTCTTGTGTAAGAAAAATGGTTCCATCCTTCTGTACAACTTGGTCCAGAACACAGAAGCGGCATCGTAAGCTGAAATAAAAAAATAACAAATAAGCGAAATTTTTAAGTCAAATCATCGAGTCATAAATAGTTTGATAATCAAAGATGATATTGGTCTCGGTGGTAGATGATTGGTTTCTTATGCGTACGTTGCAGATTCTTAGAAATCGTTCATATAGAATTATTTTATTAACTTCCCGTAGGGTAAGTTATTGTAATGGGCCGAAAATCGAAATTAAAATTTACATTTCTCGACGTTTTGAAGGTTTCTGAACATTTTACAGGCATACCGCAGAAACCAAATGGATGTGTGTGTGTGCGTTTTGTATGTCAACATTTTTTCGTCCACGTTTTCGGGCGCACGGATCAACCGATTTGAATGATTTAAAAAACATTCGATTCCTATTAATAGAGACATGTGCTGATTAATTTTTGGCAAAGGCAGGTCCAGCCCTTACGGAGTTATGGAACAAAGAGTGCAGAAAATAGAAATCGAGTTTTTGAGAGAACGGAACATCCGATTTGTATGATCCAAAACACATTCAGTTCGTAATGACGGAGAAAAGTGGTTATTAGTTTTTGGCAAAGGTAGGCCCAGCGGTTTCGGAGATAAAGAGCTAAATGTTAAAAAAATTACAGTTTTTTAGAAAACTAAGCGTCCGATTCATATGATTCAAAGAACTTTCTGCTTGTTTCAACAAAATAATTGCTTTTGGCAAAAATATTGTTTCTAATTTTTTTTTCAAAAAATATTTTTGTAATTTTGGATTCAAAATTCACAAAATTACCCAGGCTAAGCACAGTCTAAGCGCCACTCTAGTGCAAATGTTTACCCAAGTGCGTTTAGACTGTTTATGTACTGAAGCACTTTTCCAATTTTGTGAAAACTATTGAAAAATGTGAAAATGCCGCCAAGCTAAGCATAGTATAAGTGAAAATGTCGCAAAGAATTATTTGCAAATGCGTTTAGACTGTGACTATACAGGAGAACTTTTTCAATTTTGTGCAAATTAGGCAACTATTTTTTTTGTAATTGAATTCGAAATGAAATGACGATTGTTAATGTACTGGAGATAAATTGATTGATTTATGATTTATATTTGATTTGTTCAGATATAACAAAATAGCAAAAATAATGAAAGTTACAGTATTTGTAATAATATATGTGAAAGCGTTTACAATTTCTGGAATATTTCATTATGGTACGGGAAGTTCCAGCAATTTGCCTTAAGGCACGATGCCATACACCACTAGTTTATTTATTGGATGATCAGTAAATGAAATAATTTTCTATAAGTCTTTGTGATGTGTTGATATCTAATTTTGCTTTGATTATAACCTAAGTACTAATTCATATCGACTAATAATGTACTCGTATTATTTCTTTATGACAATTGTGCCGACAAGAGTAGAATAAGAAAAGGCGTCGAGATGAAACGATTAAAAGTTTATAATTTTTAAAAATATATTTTAATGAATAAAAGATAACTTTTCTCTATTATATATGTAAAGTGTAATATAGAACTCAATATATAATTATTTACTTGCACTTTTTTTGTATCCATTTACTAGTTGTAAGTCTTATTTCGCTTTATTACTTACTTTGTTTTTGGGTCCCCTTCAACTTATCACAACCAGTCAGTAAGTCTAAGATTTCCGTCTCCAGCAAACCTGCTCTCGATGCAACCAGCAACGCCAAAACATTAGCGACATCGAACTCCAAAAATTCCTTGGCTAATTTTGTGATGAACGACACTACCTTATCGTAAATGAGATTGGGTTGGTCTTCAGTTTTTGCAAACTCATCCTGACTCTAAAAATTATAATAATCAGATAAATACAAATCAACGTGATTTTACATATTGGTTACAATATTTTACTTATTACTTACAATATCTAAATATCCTTTATCAAAAACGCGCGCCAGCGCGCGTTTCCTCATATCTTCTCCAACGGACAAAAAGCACTTCTCGTCCAACCGATTCTTCAAACTGTCATAAAATCTACATTGGTCATCCTGGTCACCAATTTTGCTGGTGTTGTGCGTAGCGCTTATTATTATTTTAACATTCGTTGACAAGGTTTGAGGTATCCAAGACACGTCTACGGGCTGGTGCCTGTCCAGACCATCGAGGATAATCAGAAGTGGCTTCCTGGTGCTTTGCAGAGACGTTGTGATGATGGTCGAGTAAGACTGTAAATCCTGGAAAAAAAAATAATGGATTAGAATTTGGTCGCCTAAATTGATAATATTTTTTTTATATATCTTTACGTTTCAAAAGTTTCTGAACATTTTGGCATTCTTTAGAAAAAAATTGATGTGTGTGTGTGCAGATACCAATTTTCGTCAACGATTTCGGGAACACGGATCAACCGATTTGAATAATTTAAAAAACATTCAATTCGTATTGACAAGAAGACGTGCTGATTAGTTTTTGGCAAAGGCAGGTCGAACCGTTTCGGAGATACGGGACAAAAAGTGCCAAAAATGGTAACTAATTTTTAGAGAGAACGGAGCGTCCGATTTGTGTGATTCAAAAAACATTTTATTTGTATTGGCGAAATTAAGAACTTATGATTACTATTTTTGGTAAGGTAGGTCTAGCGGTTTCGGAGATCCAATAAAAAAGTGACAAAAAATGCCATTTGGTGGACAAAAATTACCATCAGACCATTTCATTCTTATTATTAAAATGTTTATAAAATATATCATAATTTGATGTGTATATTAGGGTGGTCCTTAATATGGACTCTTTTCACATTTCTTTGCTCCCAAGAGCTCAAACGTTTACAAATTAATGAAAAAAAAATCTCTAAAAGTTGTGACTCTTAATATTAACATTTAGACAGTCCGCAGTTCAATTAAAGTTTCGTATATTTATTTCTAACATATGTCAATTAAGCAAATTCTTGCGTCATCTGTGATAGTATTTAGGAACTCAAATATTAGCCCCCCGCCCTTGGGAGCAAAGAAACTCAAAAATATCCATATTAAGGACCACCCTAATATGCAAATCAAATTATCATATATTTTAAAGATATTTTAATAATAAGAACAACTTTTGTTTATTTTTCTATGGGTTCCGTACAAATGTTTATTTGTTAAACTGCGACGCGGCGCCCACGCGCTTCTATATTTCATTTCTACGCAGCTAACGTATTGCGAATGCTTTGAAAAATAGTTCAAAATTTTTAAATTATTTCAAATTATAAAATGAAATTTTTCAAGTCATTTTTTTTCAAAAATATCAAAATTCCTCAAAAATCTAATTCTTTTAAAGTTGTTTTTTAATAATTTAGTTTTCAGTATGGGAAATTCCAGTAATTTGTCTATATTTCATTTCAACGCAGCTAGCGTATTGCAAATGCTTTCGAAAACAGTTCAAAATTTCCAAAATATTTCAAATTATAAAAAAAATCGAATTTTTCAAAAAAGTCAATTTTTTTCAAAAATTTCAAAATCTCTCAAAAATCTAATTTTTTCAAATTTTTGCAAAGATGTTTATAATAATTTAGTTTTTTTAAATAAATCTTGATTACTAGTTCTTACATGTTTACAAGAAGTAGCCTCTCCGTCCTGCAAAATCTTACACCTGTCAGCAACATCCTCCAAAACCTGCACCAAACTCGCTCCAGAGTTCAAATCCTCAAACCTGCACACCAAGTTACCATCAACTGGGAAAAATTCACTACCAGCTACCACTTTTTGTGCAACCATCTTCAACAAAACACTTTTACCACTAAAACTACCTCCAGAAACCACTAAAGGATGATTAGCATCACTCTTCAAGTACTTCAAGATTTTTTGCAAATCCTCCGAGTCAGATGCGTCTAATAAATCTTCTGGTATTTGTTTTTCGATATTGTTAAACAAGGATGCACTTACACCTAGTGAAGGTTTTGCCAGACAGGTTTGACCATGATCCTGGATCAAGGATGCTATAGGATTTGTTAAGGCAGTGAGAAGTTGTGCGCTGATTTGTTGAACGACGTTCGCAGGATCGTGGTTGTCCGACGGTTTAGGTGAGTGTTTCAGGATGTTCTTTTCTGGTACTTGTTTCTGCAAAAATGTAGAAAAATTATCAAATCTTATATATATGTATATATATATATATATATATATATTATTATCTCTTTTATTTACAACTGTCCAGTAAAGGACATTCAATAAATTTGATGAATTTACGATAGTCGGCCGAAAAGAGACATTGTATACTACACGGGCATGTTGGAAAAAACAACTCAGTAGTTGTTTTTTAAATTCGATATAAAATTCACAATATTTTATTGACAATTAAAATATATAATTTTAACTATTTACTTATTGAATAATTTCTTATAAATAATGATTAAGTTATTTCCATTTTTGATGATTTCCAGAGTTGATGGCTTAAATCTTCTTATGTATAAAAATGAATCGCAAAATGCGTTGGTAAGCGCATAACTCAACAACGCCTAGACCAATTTGGCCAAATTTTTTTCAAAATGTTCGTCAAAGTCCAAGGATGGTTCTTACGGCGAGAAAGAATCGAATAATTGCCAAGAAAACCCTAAAAACAGCTCTTTTCTTTTTCACATACAAACGTTTTCTAACTAAAACGTAGGATCAATTTGAGCTTTATTTCTATTATATAAAGTTCATATTAAATTACAAGCACTCACTCCTTACTACACCTTCTTTAACGATTATTCGGATTTTGATAAATCTTTCTGAATTTGGTTAAAGAAATTTTCTAGAATGTGATTATACTGAAGTACTGGGATGTATGTACAATATTGTGGAAATAAATGGAAAAAATTGCAAAAAGCTACATGTCATTGTTTGCATTGAAAACAAATGAAAACTATCATCTGCCAAAAATTTCAATTTACTTATGAACCTAAACAATATTAGAGTATGTATAATAAATTTATGATTATGAATAAGTAAAAAGAAATGTCTACTATTTTTATAAATTTCAAAAAAAGGTCTCTACTGACGATCAAACTGATTTCTGAAAATATTTTTATAAATTTCAAGGGAAAAGGGACTCTACTGACGAGCAAACTGATTTCTGAAAATATTCTTATAAATTTCAAGGGAAAAATTTCAAAGGAAGGAATAAATTTCAACTCTACTTACAAGCAAACTGATTTCTGAAAAAAAATTAATTTGAAAGCAGAAAGGGACTCTACTTACGAGCAAACTGATTTCTGAAGATTTTTCTTATAATTTTCAAAACAAAAAGCGATTACTGACTAGGAAACTTATTTTCGAAGCAAAAATAGACTCTACTCTTATTTCCGAAGGATTGCTTATATTAGTATATGTATAATAAATTTATGATTATGAATGAGAAAAATGAAATGTCTACATTATTATTGCCAAAAAGCAGCTGAGATGTGCCAGGAATTAAAATAGTATAAGAGACAGTATATGTATGGCAGATTGAATGATACACATGTGAACAGGATATGACAAATTAATTCACTTAAATTGTGAAATTTAGTGTTAATCAGGGCCGGTCGTACCTTTAATACGAGTGAACGCCTTAGGGCGCCAACACAAGATTAGGATATTAAATTTTCAATATAGTTTTTTTTTCAATATATAATTTCTTTGCATATTTTACTAATCTTTCCACAATATTTTTAAAAATAGTCAAAATTTCACTTTATAACAACAAATGGGAAAGTAAAGATGAATACATACAATTCGGCCCTCACGATATCGATTAGGAGAAGTTTAAGATGCAATTTTGGATATTTTGAATAATAAAAAATTAAATTAATTTAATCCAACATGAAGTACCAGTGTCATGTTATGGTTATGGTTATGTTATACCGTTTAAAAGACTTCAATTTCCAATATAGTGTGATAACTGAGACTCATCATTTTATTTAAGGCAGTTCTACATTTAACATCGATCATATTGTAAAATGTATATGCATTGGGGCGTGAAGAGTTTTCAAAAAACAATAATTATTATTTTTAGGTAAACGGTAAATATTAGTATATTATAATAAAAAATTGTAGAAATGGGTACAGGACAACGTCTGTCGGGTCATCTAGTTGAATAAAAAAATGTTGATTATACCCTTACCTTTAACTCTTGCACAATGCCCATAAGTTTTCTTCTGAACTTCAGCATCCGCGTTAAACGAAGCAGTGCTCATTCTGTTCAACCAGATCATATTTTTCAACAAGTCTTCATGATTCTTCATGACTTCGTTTAATAAATCTTCTAAAGCTGTTGTCAAATATTTCAAGACCTTATCTTGTGGCCATAGAGCCGACAGGTCTTTGATGAGATCCTGCACATCACTTGGGAGATCACTTGACTTGAGATTCTGGAAATTGGAAGTAAATTTAGTAACCAGAGAAGTCACAATTTATGGAATTCTATTGTTGTCCTAAATTGACTTCATCCAGAGTTATGATTATGGTTATTACCTGAAGTTCATACATTGTCTCCTTGTCTTTGGTTACTTTCTGATACAGTTTTGACATCAATTCTTTACTCTTATCGTTTTCCAATTTTGACAAAACTTCTTCAAAGTCACCAATTTCAATTGTAAATGGTACAAGTTGCTGTCCAAATGTGCTGTTCAGCAATAAAATTGGTACGAGGTAACATTGGTCTGAATGTCCTAGAAAAAAATATAAAAGATCGCAATTAGAAACTTAGATATCGTAAATTAGATAAATCTGGTTTGAGTATTATAACGTCAAAAAGAAATTGAGACAAATTTTGCTGCAGAGAAGCTTAGTAAACTAACACCAGCGAAAATAATCTGAAGAAATTGTTCCTAATTTCCATTTATAGTTTATTGATTTTTACTTACTTTTTAATTCCCATTTCCTTGTTTCAGCAAACAATCTCGCCTGCACATTGGATACATCATCACAATTCGTATCGACCAGATGAATTTCAAAGTCCTGCTTCGAAAATTTCAACCGAAGACTCTTCAAAATATTTTCGGCCAGTTCAGTCCTTTCCTGAACAGAATCTGCAATAAAAACCAGAAATAGTAAAGATCTAAAAAAAACTCCTGATATTTATTATATTTATTTATTTTTAAATATATAGCCCACAGATTCCCACAGATTTCTTCCAAGAGGACTCAAAAATACAATTATTTTACATAATGAATAACAATTAAAATATATACAAAATCACAATATATAGTCATTAACATAAAATGCTTAACATAAAATTACATATAATGCAGAATGTAACGATGTTATTTATATACAGAATAAGATAAAATAATGAGATATTTGAAAAGAAAATAAAAAGGTTAACTTGCGCAGATGAAGATTATTTGATTAGGTGAAGTGTTGTGAATATCTATTTCATTATTAATTAAGTTAAAGTTAGAGGACACAAGTAAAATAGGCGAATTTAAAAGAGAATTAGATTTAGGACTAGGATAATTGAAAAATAATTGTGAACGCATATTGGAACATTAAAAGATAGTTGGTTAAGAATAAGAGGACAGTCTATAGAATTATTGCAAAGTTTAAATAAGAACATAATTGTACAGATAAATCGACGTGAGGCAAGAGAAGGAATAACAAATTCTTTTAGTAAAGTGTTGTGGTCAAAGCCACGTTCAGGGTAAATTTTATATGTTTTATAATAAAGATAATTCAACAATTTTCGCTGAACCTTCACCTTTTTATAATCAAAATGTATTCGAACGCGCTTATGTAAAAAACTCTTAGTTTTTCTTAGTTATCTTGCACTTTGATATATTTAAATGTAATTTGTTATAGACACACCAAGAGTGGAAAGAGACAAGTTGGGATTGTAATAATAAGCAGTCATCAACAGAATTCATTTTGAGATATAGTTTGAGATCATCTGCGAATAATAAATGTGGACAGCTAATAATTTCAGATATGTCATTAATAAAAATAATAAATAGTAGTGGACCAAGAATGGATCCCTGAGGAACACCTGAACTGATAATTTCAATATTGCTCAAGAATCCATTAAGATAGACAAACTGTTTACGATAATGAAAATAACTAACTATATAGTACCTTTTCCATCAGCACTCAAAACAAACAGCACAATTTTCTTTAGTCGCCGTCTACATTTATCAGCGCCTAATTTTCCTCGAAGGAGCAAAATTTGAGTTGGATCCATGTCTTGCAATTTTGGCGGCATTTCACTTAACACAACATTTTCTAGTTTGGTGCCAAATTCTTTGACAACTGGAGAAGGAGTCGAGACTGTATCTGCAAATAAATGATAATAAAAAGATTCATTTACAAAGGAATTACTTTCAATTTCTTCTTTAAGACAATTCTTATATATATATATATATATATATATATATATATATAAATGTTCATTTTTTGCTGAAAAACTTCATTGAATAAGCTATTGTCAATAAATAGTTTGTGGTAGGAATGTGAAAATTCAGGGCATCTATTTTCTTATATCTATATCTATTTTCCTATATCTATTTTCTTTTCCTCTTCTACTCACCACAAACATGACTGATTTCCTGCAACGCTTTTGGGGCAATCCCCGATCCGGCCCTGCCGGATTCGCCGGATGACGTCACCTGGGAAATACGCCCCGTGACGTCAGAACCCTGTTGGGATGAAGGCGCATGTTGCCCTTTTTTCTCGTCGACGTCATGGGGATGTTTGGTGTCTGATTGGGGCTGCTGATGACGATTTGACCTGAGAATTGAATAAATGAAGAAACAGTGTAAAGATTTTTAGAAAATTCTAGATAGAGAAAGAAATTGGTATGAATAGTATATCAGTATAGAATAATGATATTCCCAGAATACATTGTGTATACAATTTGTAACTATGTAAAAATCAATGTATTATTTAAGTCAAATAAAGCAAATTTTCAAATTAAAAATTAATTTTAGTATGAATAGTGTGGTGTATATATATATATATATATATATATATATTTAATTATAGACCACACACGACTTAGTAAACATTATCGTAAACGAATCCTCAATCTAAATATACACACAAACTCAAAACATTCTCGAGTTATTTAAGTTTTGAAACGCTTGTGATATAAATAACGAGTTTAAATATTAATTATGACATTTGATATTAAATATATAGATAAAAAAATCTTATAAAAATTTCTACATTCATATTACAAATCAAGAATTGAGAAAGTTTTGAATACAAAATATTACCAATTCAAAATTCAGAAGAATCCAACTAATATAAGAATCCAATGTTTAAAATTCCAAAGTGGCATCAATTAATAACGTGAGATTTTTAAGCACTGGGGGGGAGGTTTGACAATAAATTACAAAATATCAGGTAGGGGAAGGTATAGTAAGATACCACTCGTATTTTTTTTACCAAAATTTTTTGAAAAAATCCAAACATTTTCAAAAAAGTTAAAAAAATTTACAGTTTTTCTTGTAAATAAAAATGCACGTGATGTTTGGTAGGGAAAGAAGGGTGATTTTGAATATCACCAAAGGGGAGGGGAAAACCAAAAATTCTTAAAAATCGATTACGTGATTAATGGACGTCCCCTAATGAGTATTAAAAAAATCCAATTCAAAAATTGAATGAGTATAAAAATCTAATGAGTGTAAAAATCGAATGAGTATAAAAATCTAATGAATTCAAAAATTGAATGAGCAGAATATGAAACTTTAAAAAAATTATATTAAATTTAAAAATCCATCCAATGTTAGAAAAACTCAATGAATAGAAAAATCTAACCAGAATAAAATATCAATGATTGTACAAATCCAAAAAATGGAAAAGAGTGGGATTTACAAAAACAGCAATAACTAGAAAAATTCAAACAGAAACTCCAATGAGAATAAAAATCCAATAAAGACAAAATCCAATGAGAATGCAAATCCAAGACAAAAGAAGAATGAAAATCCAATAAAGACAAAATCTAATAAGAATAAAAACCCAATAAATACAAAATACAATGAGAATGAAAATCCAAGTCAGGCAAAATCCAATGAGAATGAAAATCCAATGAAGACAAAATCCAATGACAATAAGAATCTAATAAAGACAATTCTAACGAAAATAAAAACCAATAAAATAAAATCCAATGAGTAAAAAAATTCAATAAGTAGAAAAATCCAATCAATATAAAAATTTATACATGAAGAAATAATTAGAACAAAATACAAAAATCCGAGAACTAAAAAAAGCAAAAGTAGAAAAATGCGAATGCAATCATTTTATCTATAAAAATAATATTTTTTAAAATTATATATTTATATATATATATATATATATATATATATATATATACATAAATTATGTATATGCACACAAGTCCTCTATTGTGTTTTATAACAAACAATAAATAATAAATGTCTTGTCGTTACGTAATAACAATTTTAATTGTTTCACCAATTAATTTATATTACGTGTGTGGCCGTAATATGTTCGTCATATTAATTTTTAATTATGTATATATATATATATATATATATATATATATATTAAAATTGAATTATATTCTATTAAAAATTAGAAAAAACTACTAAAAATTATTTTTCAATAACAATTTAAAATTTAGAAATTAAAAAATAGTTCATAATAAATTATCAAAAATACATGTGATTTAATTTCGGAAGGAAGTAGTAGAAGTAGAATTGTATTAATTAGGAGGAAAGTATAATTAAGATAGATAAAGAAAGCATTCTAGATCCTCCCCCCCATGAAGTAATGGCTGTTTCCCTCGCAGGTTGTAGTCGATATTATACCCAGGCGGTTCTGAGCCTATATTCTTTTGTCCGGCATACCCAGACAAAAGACCTAGTCGAAATTATTATAATCAAAAATGTAAATTAAATCAATAATAAATTTAATATACATTAACTTGAAACATTGAAATACATATACAAAGCGAATAAATTAAGAAACTACATACAAAAATAGCACTTAGAATACTTCCTTGAGGAATGCCTTTAAACAAAAGCTCGTATGTATTAAGTATTGTTGTAAAGTGTTTATAAATAGACTTTTTGAAATTCTTTCGACGTGGAAAATTACAATAAAATCTATAAAATTAAAATCACAAAATTCATAATGACAAGAGCCTGAAATAATATCTATTATTATTGATTACGGCTTGCTTATGAATAAATAAATAAATAAATGAAAAATGATTGGCAGCAATAAATCATTTAGTCTACATCGAAACTATAATGAAGAATACAAATTTCCGAAATGTAAGTGTAGAACAATCCAAAATGTAAAATGTCCATTAATTACGTGAGGCCCAATGAGGGTAGACAAAAAATATTACACGAAGAGGGGAGAGGGGGTGGACAAAAATATGATATTTATCTATTATATTTGAATCTAGCAAGATATCACGTGTATTTATTTTTTTACCAGTATTTTAAAAAATCCAGAAAATTAAAAAAAAAACTTCCAGAAATGTACGATTTTTCTAGGTAATATAAAATACTTTTGATTTTCACCACGTACTACTACCAAGGGTATAATAAGGGTCCAAAAATCTTTAAAAATCGATCAGTGGACGACTCCTTATTAGTTAGAAATCGCAAAAATAATTAGTTACTGGTATAAAAAATTTACTCACTCTTCCGACTTTTCCGAAATGCTGTCGCTGCCCTTTCGGCCCTGTCCAAAGCTGCAAGAGTTGCCCATTTTTCATCGACTTTTTCCCTGTGCAGACTTCCCTAATAATGCACCACTTCGACTGCACAAAAAGGCTGACCCTTCGACGCTCTTCTTCCTCTTCAGCGCATTTCATCAACATTTAATTGCAGCGAAATTCCAACATTTTTTAGAATTTAATTGTAAAATAAATATCTTTGGATGTATTTTACATTTTTTTTCAAAAACACCCAGTCGTCCGATCAGGAGCAGGAGGAGATGACGTCCATTTTGGTTTGAAAATTCTGGAAATAGAAATAATATTTTAATAATAGCTACAACCTTTAAAAATCAAATAAATCTCTAATTGCCAAAATGGAATGAAAAATGATCAGAAATATATATATATATATATATATATATATATATATATATATGATAGTTTTGTCGACGTTGATACATATTTGTAATATTTTTGCAGTCCAATCGTCGAATTAAAAAAAAATTAAATAACAAAATTATTTATTCCACTCAACATTTCGACACTTGATGTGTGTCAAAAAACATATAACATAAATACAGAGTTGATGATAAATATAAATATATGAAAAGGAGGAAATTTTACATACCAAACCAGGAAAAACAACAAAAAAAATTAATTATGATGTAAAATTGATTGAACACTAAATTTGTGTAAAATAATAAAACACTCTTATATTAACAAACGAGAAATAGAAGGAGCACATATTGCCCTCCTATATTTAATGTTATTGATGCGTTGTAACCTTGATCAGTGTCCACAATGCACCGCTATCAATAACATTAAATATAGGAGGGCGATATGTGTTCCTTCTAGTTCTCGTTTGTTAATATAATAGTATTTTATTATTTTACACAAATTTAGTGTTCAATCAATTTTACATCATAATTAATTTTTTCTGTTGTTTTTTCTGGTTTGGTATGTATAATTTCCTTCTTTATATATATATTTATATTTATCATCAACTCTGTATTTATGTTATATGTTTTTTAGATTACTGAATGATTACACACATCAAGTGTCGAAATGATTAATGGAATAAATAATTTTGTTATTTAACCTTTTTTTAATGCGACGGTTGGGCTGCAAAAATATTACATCTATATATATATATATATATATAAATATATACACTCTGTATATTATTTATATAAAACAAGTGGGCCGCCGCAACCGCAATCGTTTTACTCCATCTAAAAATACCTCATCGCGTTCTTTATATATTTAAACAGTTCGCCATTCGAAAAATACATATTATATACGAATTCGATTTCACTCGAGATACAAAACAAATATGCAAACATCATCCGAAATGCATTAGTAGAAAATTTAATCAATAATTCGGTAATTAGATAGTAGACAATATTGTAGATTTATGTCAGACTTACCCTTTAAAAGTTACAAGACATATAATAAATAAATGCACAATTGAAGATGTTTCACTATTAACCTAATATTCGTTAAAACCACTCACATCTACAAAATTATATATTGTAATTATTTATTTTAGTATCTAACACGTTATCACTTTGTTTGCAGTTTGTTTATAATGTAAATTTGCCAAATAACGAACAAACTTAATGCACTACAAAAAATACTACTTCTTAAACCACCATTTATTTACATTTTAAACTTCAGTTTAAATCCCCTTATCTATCTCACTCTACCACCATATGTGTAAGCGAGCACGCTATATAATTCATTTACATTAGACAACCCCAATAATAATAGTATGTACTTTTTCATATTGCATATGATTTGTACTTCAGCTTCAATCTCGTCGTCTATCTCACTCTAACGCCGTATGTGTGAGCGAGCACGCTATATACGATATCGAAATCAGACAACCCTAAATTTTAAGATAACAAACTTCAAGTTAATTAACAAATGTCATTTGAAGGAATAAGATATAAGTGAAAGTGATTTAGATTAAAGAAAAATGGTTAAATATTAATATTTATAGATATAATTATAATTAACAAGTGTAAATTTAATTAATAAATAGCAAGTGAAAGTGATTTGGAATAAAGGCGAGTTATATTTATAACTTTTGTGTAAATGCAGTTGGAGTTTAAAATTAAGGTGAGTTTAATATTTTATTAACTACAAAACATATAATTGATAAATGCACTATTACTGAACTATAAACAGTACAGGAGAACTAATATTTTTAAGTATATAGAGCATTTAATAATTTACATCATTTATATTACATGAATGTTTTTTAGGTTATAACAAGAAAAATAATGCCTGGATTATATATTTATGTTCAATTGCTATTTTAAAGCATGCCGAGTTGCTCTAGAGATTTCGTTGTCAATAACAGTTGTAGATTATTTAATTTTGTACAAATTTGTCGAATATTTCATTCGAATCGGACTTGTCGTTTAAAAGTTACAAAAGATTTACTAAATGAGTCACAGTATGATGGGTCGAATGTGGTGCCAAAACGTTGTCACTTCAATCATGTAGTGTGGGGTATCATTCAAACGGTCTCGACGACCCCAATTCAAATATATGATTGACAGATTTTAAAATACACTAGGATTCTATACACGACTTGATTTCGGCACGAGATGTTACTCTTTAAGTTTGTATTGCGATTTTAAAGTATACCGAGTTGCTCCGGGAATTTTTGTTGTTAGGACAAGTTGTAGATTATTTAATTTTGCACAAATTTGTTGAATATTTCATTCAAATTGGACTTGTCGTTTAAAAGATAGAAGAGATTTAGTAAATAAATGCACCACTATGCGTAACTATGTTCAGTGTGATGACGACATATTTGACGTGACAACGTTTTGGCACCACATTCGATTCATCATACTGTGACTCATTTACTAAAACTCTTGTAAGTTTTAAACGATAAGTCAGATTTACATGATATATTCAACAAAGTTGTACAAAATTCAATAATCTACATCTTTTATTAACAATAAAGAGCAACTTGGTATACTTTAAAATTGCAATATAAACTTGAAGTGTATCGAAATCAAGTGATGTACAGAATCCTATTGAATTCTAAAGTCTGTTAATCATATATTTGAATTTAGTTCGTCAAGACCTTTTAAATGATACCCCACACAACATGTTTGATGTAACAACGTTTCGACACCACATTCGACCCATCATAATTTGTCTCATTTACTAAATCTGTTGTAACTCTTGAACGGCAAGTCAGATTTGAATGAAGTATTCGACAAATTTGTACAAAATTAAATAATCTACAACTGTTTATAACAAAAGTATCCAGAGCAAGTCGGTGTACTTTAAAATTGCAATATAAACCTGACGTGTACAGAAATCAAGTGGTGTATACACCTGGCATGCTTGATGTGACAACGTTTCGATACCACATTCGACCCATCACATTGTGCCTCATTTACTAAATCTCTTGTAACTTTTGAACAGCAAGTCAGATTTACACGAAATATTCGACAAATTTGTACTAAATTAAATAATCTACAACTTTTACTAACAACAAAAGTCCCCAGAGCAACTCGGTGTACATTAAAATTGCAATATAAACCTGAAATGTACCGAAATCAAGTTGTGTACAGAATCCTTTTGCATTCTAAAGTATGTCAATCATATATTCGAATTCAGGTCGTCGAGACCTCTTAAATGATACCCCACACGACATGTTTGACGTGAAAACGTTTTGACACCACATTCGACCCATCATACTTTTACTCATTTGCTAAATCTCTTGTAACTCTTAAACGGCAAGTCAGATTTGAATGAAATATTCGACAAAGTTGTACGAAATTAAATAATCTACAACATTGTCTAACATGATAACACCCTACAGCAACTCGGTATACTTTAATTTATATTTTTGCAGATAATTATACAAAAAGTCTTATGTCAAAACGTGGGGGAAAATATAAATAATATATAATTGCGGTTAGGTTTCGAACAGAAAATGTAAGAAAAAGGTTTTTGGTAAATGATAATTGTTTTGGGACGTTTCGGATACCATATTCGTGTCATCATCAAGAGGAAATTTAAAAAAGGAGCTTACTTTTGACTTCTAAACAAAATTTTTCATAACCTTACAAATTCGAGCCCAGATGTTACACTAAAACTAATGTTAACAAATTTGTTTAAAATAAATTAACTTAAATTAACCTCAAATTTTATGAATAAAAAACTCACCATTAATTTATACCAAAAATCAACACTGCACAAACAATTTATTTACGCACATGAATCAAATTCCAAATTTAAACATTTTAAGCACAACATACACTAATAAATCTATAAATCCACCAACACTTTTAATAATTTATTTTTCCTCTAATTTATTTATTATATTTTCAAAACAAAAACCAGCCCTGTTAAATAACAAATTTTCAACAAAGTTTTAAACTATGTAAAACACAATCGCAAAACTCGAGACTATTTTTAATAAATCGCCAATATGTTTATTTATTATTTGGCTGTTGGTTTGAATTAAAATAATATTTTGATAAGTATGAAATAATTTATTTTTTGTCGCAAAGTCGTCTGACTGCTGACGGCGGCGGCCAGATGAAAATAATCGATCGGAGCTCCGTTGACAGAATAACAAATAGTGTTGCCACGTGAGACAGGAGACATAGTCGAGTGGGGCGTGGAGGTAATTGTTGGCGGCAGATTTGAATTTGGAATTGAATTTGAAACTATTTGTGAACTGTGTTTTGCATTAAAAAAGTTGCATGAACATTTCGATAGTGTAAGTCTTGGACTTCAACAATGAGAATTGAGATTCAGCACTTAAGATAACATTTTTAACTGTTTGTTTAAGTAAAAATAATGTTTTTGCTGTTACTAGAAAGTAATCAATGCAATTTCCTGAAAACTTGAAGATGGAACATAACTAGTAGAACGAAACGTAGATAAAACTGTGAACTATACTAGCTTATATAAGTTTATAAAAATTTAGATGTTTTGACGAAAACTTTGAAAGATGGAACATAACTAGTTCCGAAACGTACAAAATCATACGATAAAACTGTGAACTATACTAGCTTATATAAGTTTATGAAAATAAGTTTAGATTTTTCTGGTAAAAACTTTGATAATTTTTTTACGAGAAAAGACTCACACCATAGATAAACAAGTATAAATATCACACACAGATACTTTTCAAATATCGTCTCAAACGATTCAGAATGACTCAAAACATCGAGAAACCATAAGATTTGCTAGTCGGATTATCTCAGACACATATGCCTTCCAATTTTTGGCTCAAACGATTCAGAATGACTTGAAATGTCGAGAAACTATAAGGTTAGCTAGTCGGTTCTTCTGGCGAAATATAAACTTTTATTTTAGAAAGTTAAAAGTGTTATATTTTCAAAAACATAAAGAATACTTTTTCAAACTGCTAAAATTTCCATTAATATTAAAATTTCCAAAAATATTGAAGTCTTAAAAAATGTTAAAAATTCGAAACCAATAATATTTTGATAAAAATCAATATTTTTAATAATTTCAGAAGTTCCCGGAATATATAATTTTCCAAAATATCAGTATAAAGGTCAAAGTTATAAATATAGTATAAAAGTATTTTTGGTGAATTTGATTGTTTTTTCATTTTTGTTTTAAATAGTTCTAGGATTTTTAAAAATTTTGATATTTTTCAAATTCGGTTTTATTGGTAAATTCTGAAATTGCCCGAAATTTTTATATTTTTGAAAATTTTTATTGTTCTGGAAATTCTAATATATTCCAAAAAAGTAGAAAAAATGTTAAAACTGTTGAAGATCTAAGCATTTCAAAAATATCCAAAATCTTCCAAAAATGTCAATACTTTAAAAGTCAAAATTTCCAAAAAAGTACTACAATTATTAATAATGTAAGCATTTCAAAAATACCCAAAGTTTTCCAAAAATTTCAATACTTGAGAAGTCAAAATTTCGAAAAAAGTACTACATATATTAAAATTGCCAAGAATGTAAGCATTTCACAAAGATCGAAAAAAAGTCAAAATTTCTATAAAATAAATAAACTTTTGGAAAAGATATAAGCTAAAAAAATATTAAAACGTCTAAAAATTTCCGAAATTAAAATACCGAAATTAAAATACCAATATTAAAATTTCAAAAAAAAATAAAAATTTTCAAAAAAAATCAAAACCTTGAATAATTTCCGATTTTACCAATAGATCCAAATTTGAAAAAAATCACAATTTAAATATGTCAAAATTTCGAAAAAGATCTAATTTTTAAACAAAATTCATATAAAAAAATAGTGCAAATGCCAAAAACATGAAAAATTTGAAGGCCAGAAAAATTTCAAAATTTCTAAAAATTGTATTTTTTTTTTAAATCAAAATTTAGAAAATACCAATATGACTAAAAACAATAATATTTTGAGAAATGAAAATTTTTTCAAAAATGTCATAAATTTGAAACAGAACTATATGGATATCAATATGAAAAATACGTAATTATTTTGAAAATATCAAAATTTTTAAAAGTCCAAGAACTAAGAAAATTATATTAATAAATTATCAGATTACCTTTTTCTGCTAAACATATATAGACTTCCTCAAACCATCCTCATCCACATCTAAATCTCTTAAAATCTCAGGCGCATCATCAAAAAATCTCCTAAACGTATACCCAAAAAGTCCATAAAACATCCCTCCAACACCACCATCACCTCCTGGCGACACTTTTCCACTTTTAGTATCAAAATTGGATACATCAGTATCAAAATCAATTTTAGGAATATAAGGAGCTGGTTGTTGCCTCAAACCATCAAAATCCAAATCCAAAAACATCTGGTGATTCTTGATATCGTCAACGGTTTGTCCTAAACGCTCACCAGGATCAGATAGAAGTCCTTGGATTAAATTTTTAGAAACTGGTGAGATGTTGGGTTTGTCTGGTATGTGTAGATGTTTTTTCCAGTTTAGGAGTTTGTGTTGGGTTTCTGGAATTGTTGGGGCTGCAAACGGAGGTTGTCCGACGAGCATTTCGTATAAAATTACACCTAGGGACCACCAGTCGCACAACTTGGTGTAACCACGTTTTTGTAAAATTTCGGGAGCTATGTAGTTGGGTGTGCCAACTAGAGAGTAGACCAAGTGATCCGGAGGAACATTATAATTATCTATATCATCATTAGCCAACTGGACTTCCAAATCCATTTTGGTCAAATAATTATTTCCCCTTTCCCCTGTGCACAATCCAAAATCCGTCAACTTAATATGTCCATTACCATCAATCAAAACATTATCTGGTTTGATGTCTCTGTGTATAAAATCCATGTTATGCACGCTCTCAATAGCCAAAACCAATTCAGCAATATAGAACCTGGCAAAAGGTTCCCGGAACACTTCAAACTTAACCAAAAGCCCCATCAAATCACCTCCTGGCACATACTCCATGATCAGATACAAATTCTGCAAATCTTGAAACTAAAATATAATTTAACAACCCAATCATTATCTGCTTCAGCCAAAACATCCCTTTCGGCAACCACATGCCTTATCTGTTTTTTTTTAGTACATCTTGCTTATTTAAAACTTTCATCGCATACAGGCGCCCTGTGTCTACTTTCCGGACAAGGCTGACAGTGCCGAAGGCACCAGTTCCCAAATGATGGATTTTTTTAAACATAGATTTCCTAAGTTTGGTTCTTTGTAGGCGTATGTAATTGCTTTCTTTCTGGTACAACATTTGACGCATCTGGTGCTTGGTCAAAGAATTTAGGGCAAGTTTGGTCATTTCTTTCTCCAGTTGAACGCGTCGACGTTGGCGTTGTTTCTGGGATTTTAAGAGTTTCTCTAAGTTTTGTTCGAGGAAGAGCTTGAAGTTTTGGGATGTGTGTTTTTTGATTTTGTATTTGTGTTAGAAGACTTTCGGGGGATGAATGATTGGTATATTGTTTTAGGTAATTGATATTTAGCATGGTTGTCTTGGAGTAAAACATTTGTAGTTGATAAAGCATCGACATTGGTACCAATTGTAGTTTTGAAACTTTTTGGAACATCAGCATCTGGAGGATGTTTGGAGACTTTCTCAAATCCTGCACGAGCTTCTTCAATTTTATCATTTTTGAAAAACATCTGGTCTTCTTGGTTTACATTTGGGTTCTCCTGGTCTTTGAAAACATCCTTGTTCGTTTTTGGAACAGTATGCGGAAAATGTTGACTGACAGTAGATGATTTTAGATTATGTAGTAGTCTTGACTCATCACCAATATTTTTCTCACCCAATTCAACTTTTGGAGGATACTTGCACATCCTGTTTAACTTTCCTGGTTTTAGATGTTGACTAGCACTAGATGATTTTTTTGAATCGCCAGTCACCTTGGCTTTATATAGTAGCCCGGAGTCTTCAGCAATATTTTTCTCGCCAAATTCATCTTTTAGCACTTTTGGAGGATACTTGCATGTTCTGATCAACTTTCCTGGTTTTAGCACATCAGCTCTACAAATGTTATTAGTAAGTAATTTGCAGTTGGCATCCACGATTTTTGAACTAGCATCACCAGATAACACTCCAGGACAATGTTTTCTTAAATCATTTACACAAATTTGATCAATTTTTTTAGAACTGCTAATTGGTGTATTAACAATTTCAAAATTTTGGTTGCCACTAATATTTTTAGGACAAGTAGCTTGTTGCAAAATTGGTTTTTGCACGTGGGTGCTCTTCACAGATTTGATGACCAAAGGATTTTTGGATTTTGTGGAAATGGGTAAACCTTCAGGCTCCTGGTTGTTTCTATTTAGAGCAACCAACTTATTTGGTGACCCTGACAATTTGGATTCAGGAAATAAAGGCAAATTTTTAGATGTAAACTCTGTATTTTGTACAAGATTATGTTGACCAGATATTTCCTTTATGACAGGGCTTAGTCTTGGATGATTTGGTAAACTTGGTGCACCAGCATGGTAGTATAAAATTGGTCTAAACTGGTGACAAAATTCTACTGGTGACTTTGTACAAACTAACATCAAATCTTCACCCTTGCCATCCTTGACCAGTGTTTTATTTTTGTAAGTTTTTGGCGGCAAAGGAGGCGGTTTATTACCATCACCAAATTTATGTGTTTTGTTATCATAAGTGCTGATAAAGGGCGTTAGGGAATCCTTGATTTCTGCCAAGGCTTTTTTGTGGTAATTTGATGTCTTGATGTTGATGTGCGAGATTGGAGAAGACGAGTTTGAAGATGACTTCATGATAAAAACACTTTTGATATTGATCAGTAATAAATTTGGTGGAACAATAAAACTTTTAAATGTTTCTAATTATTATTTTTACACCAACTCTCACACTATCACCAAACTTCACTCCAAATTTTTCCACCAGCCGTCACACTATCTCAACACGCTTCAACCATTTAATTTAATGCACTTTAAATATTTATATAAACTTTTAAGTTATTAACACACATTTTTAACTTGAAAGGACTCCTATAAATTAACTGTAAACAAATAAAATTTATAAAAACCCACAGTACACTATTAATAATTTTATTTAACCATTTATTTTTGATTTAAATTAAAAGAAACGACATTTGAGTTTGCAAACAAATGCTCGAGTGACGTCATGATGACTAAAACCTGTTTCACACGAGACATAAATATAATAATTATTTTTTTAAATAAAACAGAAAAAAACTGCTTGACTGATTATGAAATATAAATGAAATTAAATATAAGCGATTGAGTAAGAATGTAACAATAATAAAATAGATAAATTATTTTACTATACATATATAGAAATCCAGTCACAATAATTATAGATAAATGCATGCTTATATTTAAATTGTGTAATTTTTTATTTGTTTATTAATATTTTTTAACAAATTAACAGATTTAACATTTTTACTTTAGTTAGTTGTAAAAAAAAGTTTAGTTTGAAAATTTAAAAAATTGAAAAATTACTACTCATAGTTACTAATAAAGAGAGTATAATGATCTAGTAATTAGTATACTGCAATGTTTCTGTTTTTATAATAAATTAATTTGTAAATCATTCTCTTATTATTTCGCAATGTGAAAACACCTTTAGGCGAAAGAATTCAAAGAATGCAATTTTGCTTTGCGCGTATTTTTGGTTGCATATAAATCACGGCGCATTAATATTATTAATTATTTTGAATAATTAAATAAATAATCAACAAGTATTAAATTATTTTACTAAAGCAACAAGAAGGAAATACAGCTAATAAAGAATTTTTTCTAATAATCGATAGATGATGGAATTTTTCATACATATAAATTACAAATTGAATATTTTATTTAGAATACTATTATATTAGTTATATAAAAATCAGTCAAGCAGTTTTTTTCTTGTAGTTCCAAGATATTTCGGGCAAATAAGTATATTTAATATCTAAGTATTATTAGAGCTGATTCAGCAGCTTCATTACAAATTCTTTCTTAACTTTTATGGAAAGAATCTCATTATAATACAATTTTTCCAATTATAATTATCTATTCCTTTTCATTATATTTAAGTAGCAATTAAATCGAAAAATATTTATGTATCATCTTCTTTGATATTGCATTCTTAGATTCTCAAAGAACTGATGAATAGATTAATACTTAAAACGAAACGTTAAGACGTTAAGGGGACACTGCATGTGGAATCAATTTTTTCAAAATTAAAAAATGTTAAGAATTGAAATTTAAATAAAACATTGAAGTTAGAAAAGTTATAATTGTCATGGCAACGCTATATTATCCTCCTTTCTTGGTAGTTTAACTGTGAAAATGTCTATCAGTTTGCAGTGCGATCTGACATATTTTACATATAAACAAGCAAGGCGAAATCTTATGATAACAGAATCGGCGATGATACAGTTATCGTAAGATTCTTCCTTGCTTTGTTTATATGTAAAATACGCCTGATCGCACTGCAAATTGATAGACATTTTCACAGTTTCACTAATAAGAAAACATTATTTTATGAGGCAGAATTGCCCCCTCAATTTGGTAACAAATTCTATCAAATTGATGACCTTGACGTGACACGCTTCGGTAGATTTATTCCCCAAAAATAATTATAAATGTATAAAAATTTAAAAAAAATTGACTACAAATTAACGCCGACGCTGGAATTCAATTTGCACAAACACCATTCACTTTTTAAATAAACATCATCATAAACCCCTTTACTACCATAAACACATTTACTTAATTAAAAATAACAAATGCAGCACCCCCTTAACACTTTCTTGGATATAAAACCTCCATCAACACCAACTCCAAAACATTCCATCACCATGTACGAACCAACCTATACATCCCCTTCGACAAACCGCCAGCTATCGATATTCCCTCGCCAGTGCAACTTTCTAAAAGTCGTCGGCCTCTGGCCCTTGCAAAAAACGGAACCAGAACTCACCAAATTCGGCTACTTCTACCGAAGCTGGTGCATTTTCACCATCGTCCTGGTGCTGTTGACCTGCATTGTACAAGCTTTGTTTATTGTGCACAACCTGCACGATATCTTGTACTTCACCGAGGGCTGCTGTACCGTCCTAATGGGATTACATAATTTGATAAGGATCATACATTTGTTTTGGGAACGCCGAAAGTTCAAAGCCGTCATCAGGTTCTTCGCAAGCAAAATCTGGTTCGCCGAAGATGACAACGAAGTCGTGTCCAGGATTTGCGAACGCGAATCAGTGGTAATCAGGATTATATCAATCAGTCTTTTACTCCTGATAGGGATGTATGTTATCCTTCCAGTGGTAGATGTTGTTTTACACCCTGATATGGTCACAAAGCCCTTTCCCTACAAGATGTGGTTTCCCTTCGATGCCCAAAAGCCGGTGGCGTATGTGGTTACTTATATACTGACTTCTTGGGCAGGAATTTGTGTGGTGACGACGCTTTTGGCGGAGGATAGCATTTTTTGCTATTTTATTATTTATACTTGTGGACAGTTCAGGATTTTGAAGGATAAGATTGATGGGTTGAAGGATGGTGATATGGTTAAAGCAAATGGTGATGTACTGGTGGATGGTGGTGGTATCAAGAAGGATTTGAGGAGGATTGTTGGACATCATAATGTTTTGATCAGGTTGATAATTAGACAGTCTTTTAGAATTTTTGATTTATTTCATTTTTCAATTTTGTGATAATTAACTTGAGGCATCATAAAATTTTAAAATTTAAATTTTGCAATACTGAAATTGCAAAATTATGAGATTATGGTTATAAAATATTAAAAGTATATAAGTTTGATATTGCAATATTTCAATAAATCTAAAAATGTAGAATTACAAAATTTTGAAACTAGAAATTTTCAAAATGTTAAACTATAAAATTCTGAAGATAAAAAATCCTAATAATGTCTAATTTTATAATATTTTAACTACATATTTTCAAAATTTTGGTTCAGAATTTCAAAATTACACTTCGCAAATTTCAGAATTACAGACTTTCTGAAATTTAACTATTTCAAAATACACTTTTCAATTAAATAATACCATAATCCTATTATTTAACAATTTCACAATTTTATTTAACATCATATTACTACACTTTTCAAACATATAACACCGTCATTTTAAACAATTTCACAATTTTATTTAACAGAAATTCACTACACTTTTCAATTATATAATATCATAATTCTATTATTTAACAATTTCACAATTTTATGTTTTTTTTAATTACTTTAAATACCCAAAAAATACTTGCACACTTCACAATTTTTGCAATTTAGAATTTTAAAATTATTGCAATTTTATTATTACACAATTTAGTAAAATCATAATTTCACAATTTCACTCACTTCAAATTTTACAATTTTAAATAAACTGAAATTTCGCATTTTTGAATTTTATGTCACATTTTTATTATTCGTAATTTCTCCAATATTTCGTAATTTTTGAAACTGCACAATATATATTCTTAAAACATCATGTTTTGAAAATTTTTGATTGTATTATTTAACAATTTCACAATCTTGTGATTTCAAAATATATATTTTAAATTCTATAATTTCACAATTATATAATTTAATAATTTCACAATGTTTGAAATTTCACAGCTTCAACGTTTCATATTCTAAATTTTGAAATTTTTTAATTATATTATTCAACAATTTCACATTATTATTATTATAGAATATTACTTTTTCCAATATCATTTCACAATTTTATAATTTCATAATTACATAATTTTTGAAATTTCACAGCTTCAACATTTCATATTCTAAATTTGTTATAAAAATTATTTGTTTTTAATTTGAACAATACACAATTGCACACTTACACAATATCATACTTCACGAAATTCCACAATTTAAAATTTCATTTCCTAGTTTTATTATTTGACAATTTTACATTTATATAATATGTAATTGTAAATATATAATTAATTTGTAAACATTTTAGTACTTTAAGATAATACAATTTTTCACTTTCAGAATTTCACAATTTTATAATTAACTAATTTTGCAAATTTAGAATTTCTTTAATGTCTCGATTTATTAATTAACAACTTCAAAATTTCGTAATTTAAGAAACAATTTCACTATTTTAAAATATTACTACTATTTTTTGAAGTCCAATTAAGTTATGTCGGTGCGACGTAACAACTGTTACGTTACACCAACGTCTATGTTACGTTACAAATTATTTTTTCAGTTTCTGTAACAAATTAGAGGAGCTCTTCAGTCCAATTCTGTTAGTAAACTTTGTCATCAGCTCCTTTCTAATATGTGTCGTCGGATTTCAAATAGCTTCGGTAAGCTTTCATTTTATAAATAATTTTAAAAATTAATTAACTAATAATTAATACATATTAAATTGAATTCAGGTAAAGATGAGTTTGGGAAATCTTGCAAAATTAATCGTGTACATTCTATCGGCTTTGAATCAACTTCTGATACTTTGTTTGTACGGAGACAATTTGATACACCATGTAAGTAAAATTATATTTATATATACATTAGGGTGGTCCTTATTATAGACATTTTTGAATTTCTTTGCTCCCAGGGGCTTAAATGCTTCCAAAGTAATAAAAGAAAATTCTGTTAAATAATAAATTTACGTAACTTTTAATTGAATTGCGGACTATCTAAATATTAATATTAAGAGCTAAAACTTATACAGGATTTTTATTTATTAATTTAGAAGCGTTTGAGCCCTTGGGAGCAAATAAATTCGAAAATGTCCATATTAAGGACCGATTACTAAAATGGATATTAGGATATATATGTTTCTGGAGGGTGGATAAAAAGTTAGAGTTGTATGGATTTTTTTTAAATTCCTTTTCCAGAGTGTCGGAGTAGGTGATGCCCTATTTTTCTGTGGCTGGCACGAATGGAAAAGACCAGACGTTACAAAAACATTAATTCTACCCCTCATGAGGTCACAAAGACCTGTAAAAATAACAGCTTTCAAATTTTCTGTACTGTCTTTACCCAGCTTTGGGGCTGTAAGTATGACTTAGAATAATTTATGGGGTTATTCTGCCTCATAAAATAGCTTTGTCATGGCAACGCTATCTTATGCTTGTTTTTTGGTAGTAAAACTGTAAAAATATCTATTTATTTGGCGTGTGATTAGGCGAATTTTACATATAAACAAGCAAGGAAGAATGTTATGATAACAGAATTCTAGATGATGTAGTTATTATAACACTCTTCCTAGCTTGTTTATATGTAAAATATGCCTGATCGCACAACAAATAGGCATTTTCACAGTTTTACTACCAAAAAACAAGCATAAGATAGCGTTGCCATGACAATGCTATTTTATGAAACAGAATTTCCCGCTTAGTACAATTAAAATATAAACTGACTTACAATTTATACTTTCAGATTTTGAGTACGTCGTTGTCATACTTTACTTTGTTGAGAACTTTCATAGAAAGTGAATAGAATAAATAGTTTATTATTTATAATATTCATTTATCATAAATTGTGTTACAATTTGGTAATAAATATATAGCAGTTGTTTCGCTTGTATTATTACATGTTGCGTTATTGAAGTAAAACTTCTAGTGCCACTTGCAAAAATGTTGGTTTAAACCTTCAACAATATATCTAATATCATTCCAGTCACGTTTGTCGATTAATAAGGTAGCATTAAGCTTTTCTTAAAATGTTTATTTGTTTTTATGTTTGAAAAATGATCTACCAGGAGAACAGTCGTATATCAATCGATTTTATACAAACTTGACAAAGTTATGTAATCAGAATAACAAGATGTACGAATCAGAGCATTTTGACGTCATTTCTAAAAAAATGCTCTGAAAATGTTGTAAATTGTCTCAGAATGTTTTAAGATGTCTCAGAATGTTGTAAAATGTCTCAGAATGTTTTAAGATGTCTCAGAATGTTTTGAGACGTCTCAGAATGTTGTAGTTTGTCTCAGAATGTTCTAAATTAAAAAATTTAGCTGTGATTGTTGGAAAATGTTGTAAGTTATCTAAAATGTTATAAATTGTAGTCAATAGTCAGAAAATTTAGTAATTTATCTAAAAATGTAAAGACAATTAAAATTTCATTTCCATAAATAATATATTTACATATTTTATTTACAATATATTTATTTATTTATATATATGCACGAGATTTTTATTCAAACAATAAAATAAAAACAACGGTACAAAAAATAAAAAATGACCGGACATAAAATATTAAAATGCGATAAATTAATTTGTAGCTTCATTTAGTTTAAAAAAAATTAAAAAAACAATATTTTTTACTAACGTGGGAAATAAGGGGGCAATTCTGTTAGTGAAACTGTGAAAATGTCTATCTATTTGCGGTGCGATCAGGCGTATTTTACATATAAACAAGCAAGAAAGAATGTTATGATAACAGAATTCTAGATGGTGCATTATTCCTTGCTTGTTTATATGTAAAATACGCACGGCAAATATATAGACATTTTCACAATTTTCACTAACAAGAAACATAAGATATCAACATAAGGTAGCATTGCCATGACTGCTACATGAATTGCCCTGTATGTATTACAAAAGAATTAATAAAATATTTTTATTCCAACCCCTGAGACAAGATACAAATCGCGTAAAAATAAATAGAAAAAAAATCATCACCTTAAAAATTCTATTAATAAAAATTATTTTAAAAATCCAACTCACTCTTAACCTGCCTCAACAACTCCGGCAACGTCTTCACATCATCATCTTGACCACAACTTTCATTTTTCCCATCCCGAATCTTATTCTTACAACAATTTACACCATTACCACACGACGAAGCATTTTCTGTGGTATCATCAAATTGTTCCAAAGCTTTTTTGACTTTCGAAGACTTTCCTATACCAAGTTTTGGTAAACCTTTGTTTAAGCCTTCGAGAAGCACACAGGCTTTGCAGACTTCTTGGGATGATACAAAACCACACCGGGTACATGTACCTAGTTTAGGGTAACTGATTGTCTCGCTGAAACCCATTGATTCGGCTGAAAAAAAAATAGTACAAAAAATAAATAAAAATAAAAATAGTACAAAAAAAATAAATGAAATTCAAGTCGTTCAAGTATAGAAATGTAAAGTAAGGTTAGGTTTGAGAAATAAGTCACAATATTCGATATTTCTGTAAAGGAAACATATAAAGTATTATACATCGTTAGAAAGGCCTCAAAATTCTTAGTTTTTTTCCTATATATCGCGACTTTGTATTTTGCACGGTGTGACCTACAGGCAAATTGCATTGTTAAAATTCAAAAAAAACTCGAAAAATCTCGAGAAAATTATATGAACACACTTAACAATTTATATATCATTTTATTCGTAATTTTATTCTGCATCTTTCGTACGAACAAAGTTTTTTCGTATCTTTTACGGTTTAGCCTAAATTTGTGTGAATATTCAATTGTTCAAACGCAAAGTACGGTAAGGTTAGGTTAGTTTGGTAAGTTAGGTTAGGTTTGAGTAACAAACCACAATATTCGATATTTCTCTAAAGAAACCATATAAAGTATTATACATCGTTAGAAAGGTCTCAAAATTCCCAGTTTTTTCCCATATATGGCAACTTCGAATTCCGCACGGTGCGGCCTACAGGCGAGTTGCAATGGTAAAATTCAAAGGAAAACTGGAAAATCTCGAGAAAATTATATGAACACACTTAACCTTTTATATATCATTTTATTCGTAATTTTATTCTGCATCTTTCGTACGAATAAAGTTTTTTCGTATCTTTTACGGTTTAGATTGAATTTGTGTGAATATTCAATTGTTCATATGCAAAGTATTATTAGGTTAGGTTAGTTAGGTTAGATTTGAGAAACAAGTCACACTATTTCATATTTCTGTAAAGAAACCATATAAAGTGTTATACATCATTAGAAAGGTCTTAAAATTCTTAGTTTTTTTCCCATATATCACAACTTAGAATTCCGCACGGTTTGGCCTACAGGCAAGTTGCAATTGAAAAATTCAAGGAAAATCTCAAGAAAGTTATATGAACACACATAACAATTTATATATCATTTAATACCTGAGTGTATAATATCCATAATAGCTGTCGGTCTAATTTTCTCAATGCATTTCAAATAAGCCCTAGCATGTCCCCTGTATGCATTCGGTGAAAAAATGCATTCTGTTGAAAAGTATATCAACTTTTTAAAATGGGCGTACATGACTATTTCTTTTTCATACGTGTACTTCAAAGGTTTGAGTCTTGAAATGGAACTTTCTCCACCCTAAAAAGAGTGAATGAGATATTTATTTATTTTATATATATATATATATATATATATATATATATATATATTATTTATTTATTTGATTTAATTCGTACATACTGTATCTCAGTCAGACAATTGTTCTGGTATGAGAGATCACAGCAATTATAACAAAGATAAATCTATATTTTATGTAACAGACTTATATTAAGACATCTATATATTTTTACTTATTACTATTATATACACATATATACACAGAACGCTTGTGTACATACATAAGTACTTATACTTAATTGTAATTAATATTTTAACAGAACAGAAGTAATATACTGTTTAAAATAAGGAATTTTATCTCATTTATTTCATTTATCTCTTATGAAATTTTTCAATTTAAATATGAATATAAATATAAATAATACAGTTATTAATTGTTTATTATTATTAAGATTTTACTTACACTTATGTCTGCAGTGCACCTCTGCAGCCGAGCCAAATCACCTCGTAGTATATTCATAAAAACAGTTTCAGCAATATCATCAGCATTATGACCAGTTGCAATACAGTCAACTTCTAGTAATTTAGCACCTCGGTCTAGGGCTTGACGTCTGAAGACTCCACAGAATGTACAATTATTTTTTCTACCAATCTAGATAGATGATAGTAAAAAAGTTTTATATCCAATAAACAAATATTTATATTTGAAGTATATATTACCTTTGCTACAATTTCATCCATTGTCCACCCATACAAGTCTTTGTAAGATAAAATTTTTAAAGGCATTTGATAGTCTTCAGCATTCTTTTTGACAGTTTCAAGACTATCATCTCTGTAACCTAAAAAAAAAACAATTAATTGCATTCTTACAATGAATTATTTAATTAACTTGCCGTAGGGTAAGTTATAGTAATCGCAAAAAAATCGAAAATGAAAATTTTTATATATCTTTACGTTTCAGAGGTTTCTGAATATTTTGGCATACCTTAGAAAAAATGGATGTATGTGTGTGTGTGTGTGTGTGTGCGTAGTATGTATGTGTGTGCGGATACAAATTTTCGTCGACGATTTCGGGAACACCGATCAACCGATTTGAATAATTCAAAAAACATTCGATTCGTATTGATAAGGAGACGTGCTGATTAGTTTTTGGCGAAGTCAGGTCTAGCCGTTCCGAAGATACGGGGCAAAAAGTGCCGAAAACGGTAACTCAGTTTTTAAGAGAACGGAGCGTCTGATTTTAATATTTCAAAAAACATTTTACTTGTATTTATTGACAAGGTAAAAAACCGGTCAAATTTTCATAAAGGCAGGTCTAGCGGTTTCGGAGATCTAATGAAAAAAGTAAAAAAAAATGCCATTTGGCGGTCAAAAATGATCATTAGACATATGCACATCAAATTATCAGATATTTTATAGAGATTTTAACAATAAGTATAATTTTGGTTTACATTCCTATGGGTTCCGTACCAATGTTTACGCGTTAGACGTCGACGCGGAGCTTACGCGGTTTGATATTTCGTCTTTATGCAGTTAAAGCAGTACGATTGCTTTGAAAAAAAGTTTAGATCTTTCAAAATATGTCAAAATAAAGAAAACATTTTTTTTTCAAAAAAAAAATTAAAAAAAAAAAAATTAAAAAAATTTTTTTTTTCAAAAAAAAGTAATTTTTTGTCTAATTGTTTGTCAAAAATCTTATTTTTTCGAAGTAAATTTTTTTCAAAAATGTTAATCGTTTTTAAAAAAATAATTTTTGGTACGGGAAGTTCCAGCAATTTGCCTTAAGGCACGATGCCTTAATTGCCTTAAGACAGAATTCCACTTACAGCTAGTTTATTATTTTACCTGTTATTCCTTCATCAATAGAAAGCAAAACCAAATTCAATCCATAATCAAATCTTTCGTTAAGTACTTTTAAAACATATGCTAACACAGTGGAGTCTTTTCCACCGGATGCTGCAATTGCAACCTTATCACCCGGTTTGAATAATTTTGAATTGACTATCGTGCTGTGAATTTCTGTTTCAAAAGCCCAGTAGAAACATTCTTTGCAGAGGGCATCTCCTGTTTTAGGCCTCTGATAAAAGATCGACATATTAATATTAATCTAATAATCAAGATTAATTACTAAAAAAAGTAGAAAGAACTTTCTGCACAAGAAGAGAATTTTATAAAGTAAATCATCTTTGACTAATGTATTAGTTTATAAGAGCAAATAAATAAATAACAAAATTATTGTTCTGATTATATATATATATATATATATATATATATATATATATATAAAATAATATTTAATAATTTATCACCTTTAGTACAGCATTTCTAGAACAGTTTGTAGAGCACAAAACAACCATGTTTAAAACCAAATTTCACATAAACAAACAATAAATATGATTAAATATATACTTTAAGTTTAGTTTAATTCAAATACTTTAATTATAAATCCTTAAAAACATTTTATAAATGTATTTATTATATTATAACCTCAAAAAACGTGTACATGATGCGCTGACATTTCTTTCAGAGTGAAGTTGGTAGTAAAACAGAACTGTCAAAAGAAAAAATAAAGCGGTAAAATTCAAATTTGAATATGTGTCAAAAAAGATGCAATTATAAATTGATTAATTATAAAATATAAGCATTAATGAATCTCCGAAAAAAGCAAGCTTAACAAAGAATGCAGTTTATTACAAGTCACAAATTTCATGTTAAAATATTTGTTTATAATTATTTATCGTGAATTTTCTTTATAATACTTGTCAATATGTATTCATATTCATGAATTTATGATGTTTATTTTAATGTTATTAAATGTTTATTAACATTTTATGCATGGATACTAAATAAACTAGTGGTGTATGGCAACGTGTCTCGAGGCAAATTGCTAGAACTTTCCGTACCGAATTAAAATTTTGAAAATCTGAATTATAAAAAAAAATCTCAAAGAACAATCGTTTCGTCAACACAAGCATAAAGTTTTTTGATTCGGATACTTAGTTCTCTCAAAAACTGCAATTTTCTGCACATTTATCTCGGTATCTGCGAAACGGCTGGACCTGCCCCTGCGAAAACTAATCACCACCTCTCCTCGTCATTACAAATCGAATGCTTTTTAAATCATCTGCCTATAAATAGGAATTCAATGTCAATTGAATTCAAATCATTCGAAAAAGGTGGACGAGAAATCGTATCCACACACATCTAAAGGGCGAATGAGACTATGCTCATTTAAAAAATAAGTATAAAATCAAGGTAAGAATGATAACATTCTAGAGCCCCCCCTACGAAGTAATGCCTAATGGCGGTTTCTGTGCGACTGGAAGCAAAGGCAAAGCTGATGTTTTAGTCTGTGTTATACCCAGGTGGTATTGAGTCCGACATACCTAGACAAAAGACCTAGTCTGGGTGTATGAATGCATTTCTTTCTCTATACAAAAAACACATTTATTTTTTCTGGGGTGTGTCAAAATGCTCAGAAACTTTCAAAACGTGAAGATATGCAATAATTTACCCTACGGGAAGTGAATAATAAGTTAAAAATAAATATAAACAAATTAAAAAATATGTACTAATTTGAATTAATCTATAATTATCGAGTCTGACTCGCTAATTTCTGTATATAAATCTATTATCACGTCATTATAACCTTTTAGTATCCTAGCAACCAAATTAGCACCAACAAACAAACCGATACAAGAATCTAACTAGAACGCAATTGCGATTATCGGAATCCAATCGGAAACTTATTGGAAATGTGTCAGAAGATAAATAAAAAGTGCATCAATAGTTTGTCAAGCTCAGGAAAAATCCTGTCAGGATAAATAATAATACATTATTTTAATTTAATAAAAAGTGCATACGTAGTTGAGTTATAAAGTCCTATAGTAACCCTTGGAATTAGTTTAAAGAGTAAAATTGAATGTAGTGTCTGAGGCTGAATAAAAATAGTATAGAGGAAATGTCCTGGCAGAATAACCAATAAAGGACTATTTAAATTTAATAACACATGTGCATATAAAGACGATTATAAAATCCAAGAGTTACAGAAGTGTTAAATCACGTACTGTCTCTGTCGCCAATAGTTTACTGGATACTTGTTATTTTAAAAAGGGACAAATAGACATGAATTTTTGTTTTATTATCTTACAGTAAGATAAGAGAACGAGAATAATAAGATTATAGAGTCTGATTTCTGTCTGATGCAAAATTTATCAATTATGTGATTGGATGTTTCTTTAAGTGAGAGTTATAGTTAAAGCGGTTAAGTTGTTCTTTAAAAAATGGAAGATACAAATATTCTTCCCGGTATAATTACAAAAACAAGAAGAACTAGTGCAGAGATCATTAAAGAGGCCAAGCAGCACATCCAGGATGTTCAAGGTAAAAATATAAGTCGTAAAGAATTTTAATGATAAACCCGAATACGACTCAATACATTGTTTTTTGTTAGTGAAGTGTGAAAATGTCGTCTATCAGGCGTATTTTACATACAAATAAGAAATACAAGAATGTTATAACAAAATTTTAGATAGAGTAGTAATTATAACATTATTCCTTCGTTCTAGTCGTTCTGAATCGTTTGGCATCCAAATTGTACGAACTCGTCTAAGGCATTTCGTAAAAGTTAGGAAATAAGTGCAAAGTTTGTCGTTCGAGAGTACCTATTACAGTTGTAGTAACAGTTTGATAATAAGAGTGATATTGCAATATCTGAGAATATGCCCATAAAAGACCAAAACTCTAATATTATTTATTTATAAATCTAATATTTTACCATTATCAGGAGGTACTAAACTCGTAGACACTTGCAGGCCCTATACGCCTAGGGCTCCAAATAGGGCCTTGTTTGGAAAAGGGGCGCCGCCAGGAAGACCACCGAGTGCCGTCAGGTAACCTTAATAAAATGATAATATTATTATAAATTATTGTTAGTGATTTCAATTAATTTTTTCAATCAATTTTTCAGTTTACATAATTTACAATTCGAAACATTGTCGGCAAGAAATTTGGAACCACTGTCTTTAAAATCAAGAGTGAGTATTATTCGTGAAAATATAAAATGGACTTTACTGACGAGCAACCGTAATTTTGTACTAGAAGATAAAAAAGAGACTCTACTGACGAGCAAGTTAAATAGAGATTCTACATACGAGCAAACCTAATGGCATTCGAAAATAAGTAAAAGGACTCTATTGTCACGCAAACTTTAATTTTTATCTAGAAGATTAAAAGATGACTCTACTGACAGACAATTTTATTTTTGAGCTAGAATCTATAAAAGAAACTTTACTGATAAGCAATATTAATTTTGTATTAAAAGATAAAAAAGGACTCTACTGACGAGCAAACCTAATTTATGTACTGGTATATAAAAATGACTCTACTGACAAGTAAACTTAATAGGAACTCTACTGATGAGCATACTTCATTTCTATTAAAAAATAAAAATGAACTCTACTGACAAGCAATCTTAATTTTGCACTACAAGATAAAGGACTCTACTGACGAGGAAAGGTAATTTCATCCAAAAAGTTGAAAAAAGGACTCTACTGACGAGTTAACTTCATTTCGTTCGAGCACATAAAAATGAGACTCTACTGATCGAGAAAATATGAAGGGACTCTACTGACAAGCAAACATTAATTTTGATCTAGAAGATTTAAAAAGGACTCTACTGACAAGCAAACTTAATTTCGATAGAGAATATAAAAAGGTCTCTACTGACGAGCAAACTTAAATTTAAAACAAAAAGTTTTAAAATCTATCGAGAATACAAGAGAGTACTCTATTGACGAGCAACTTTAATTTTGTATTAGAAGATATGTAAAATAGGGACTCTACTGACAAGCAAATTGAATACGGACTCTATTGACGAGCAAATTGAATTCAAAACAATGTTATAATATATATCAGAAAAAATGACTCCAATGAGGGGCAAACTAATTTTACAAATATAATAGATGAAAAAAGAACTCTACTGACGAGCAACTCCAAAACAAAACTAAAAAATAAGCTTAATTTCACCAAGGCTCATAATTTTCAAACTACAAAAAATAACTTTTTTCAATGGTCAATGTACTAGTAGTTTACAAAGACAATAAAAAAATATTCAAAATAGTTACGATAAATGTAATCACCCAGTTGACGTTAAGGTCTAGGACAATTTGTATATTAACCCTTTCCACTTGCGAAATGCGTGATTTATATGCATTTTGCCTCCGGAGCGGCGGCATCCGGAGTGGAAAGGGTTAAATTATTTATCTATTTATTTATTTCTAGAGCAATAGTTTACCTCGTGTACAATCAACTTCGAGCCAAGAACGTGATCATTTACCATCTTTGGCACCACAGCCTCCAAAAACGGCACCAGGTACATTTTTTCAAATAAAACTTGAATTAAAATTGAAAAAAAAAAACAGAAACACGGCTCGAGATATGATCTATAAATTTTAGCAAAAAAGCTTTATGAATTTAATAATTATATTACGTTATCAAGAAGCTACATCATTAATAAAGAAACTGCAGGCAAATACATTTATAGTATCATAAATTAAAAAAAATTGTTTAATTAGTTTTAATATGTTCTCAAGCTTTGGGACGATGTCCGTTGACAAACGGCATTCAAGGCAAAGCCGTGTTCAAGAAATCGGAACTGTTTCAATGCGCTTCAAGTTCTTATGAAGAATTTCAGGTAAACATATTAATATAAATATAAACACAAATATCCCACTTAACTCATTTATTATCCAGATACCTTCAACTTCCATCGAATCCTGGTCAAGTGCAGATCTGACCAGATTTCTGTTATCAAAAAGAGGCGACACTGAACCAGATGAGTTGTTAGTGAGGGCTCTGGTAGAAATCAGGGCCGAACATCGAAAGCAGGAGACTTTTGAGAGATCTAAAAGGAGTGAACTTTTGGCGGCATTGTATGTGTTGGTGGACTCGCAGGATGCCAGAGTTTTGTTGGAAGTTGCTGCTATTGTTTTATCGGTAAGGTAAAACATACACTTTGCTCATTGTTTTATGTCAATGTTCAGTTTGCTCGTTAGTGGAGTTCTTTTTTATTATTTTGATCAAAATTAGATTTGGTTGTCAGTAGAGTCCTTTTTATTATCTTGTTCGAAATGTAATTTGTTCGTCAGTAGAGTCCTTTTATATCTTTTAGTACAAAATTTAGATTGCTCGTCAGTAGAGCCCCTTTTCTAATATATCGGAATTAGATTTGCTCGTTAGTAGAGTCCCTTTTTTATACTCCAGTATACAACAAAAAAAAATTCTCGTCAGTAGAGTCCTTTTTTATTTTTAGTACAAAATTAAGATTGCTCGTCAGTAAAGACCTTTTATATCTTTTAATACAATATTAAGATTGCTCGTCAGTAGAGTTCCTTTTTATTATCTTGATCGAAATTAGATTTGCTCATCAGTAGAGTTCTTTTTATTATCTTGATAGAAATTAAATTTGCTCGTCAGTAGAGTCCCTTTTTCATATTCCAGTAAAGAACATAAAAAATTGCTCATCGTATAGTCATTTTATATCTTTTAGTAAAAAATTAAATTAGCTCGTCAGTTGAGTCCCTTTTTATCTTCTAGTACAAAATTAAAATTGCTCGTCAGTAGAGTCCCTTTTTATGTTCTAGTGCAATATTAGGATTGCTCGTCAGAAAAGTCTCTTTTTATTTTTTTGTACAAAATTAAGATTGCTCGTCAGTAGAGACCTTTTCTAATCTTCTAGTACAAAATTAAATTTGCTCGTCAGTAGAGTCCTTTCATATCTTCTAGTACAAAATTATATTTGCCCGTCGGTAGAGTCCTTTTTATTATCTTAACCGAAATTAAATTTGCTCGTCAGTAGAGTCCCTTTTTATGTTCTAGTGCAAAATTAGGATTGTTTGTCAGTAGAGTCCCTTTTTAATGTTCTAGTAAAAAATTAAATTTGCGCGTCAGTAGAGTCCCTTTTTCATATTCCAGTAAAAAACAAAAAAATGCTCGTCACTAGAGTCCCTTTTATATCTTTTAATACAAAATTAAATTTGCTCGTCAGTAGAGACCCTTTTACATCTTTTAGTACAAAACCATGATCGCTCCTCAGTAGAGTCCCTTTTTCATCTTTTAGTACAAAATTAAGATTGCTCGTCAGTAGAGTCCCTTTTTAATCTTCTAGTACAAAATTAAATTTGCTCGTCAGTAGAGTCCCTTTTTTAATATTGTAGACCCAAATTAAGGTTTGGCCGTCAGTAGAGTTCAATTTTTTATCGAATGTTCAGTTTTCGTTTAATTTACTCGACAGTAAAGCATTTTGTACATCTTTAAGGTTGCTATTAAATTTGCTCGTTAGTAGAGACCTTTTGTATAGTTCCTTTTTATACTCGATTGCAGAGTCCGTTTTTAAACTACTAATATAACACTTTACTATTTTTTCATTTTGTCAGTAGAGTCCTCTTTAAATTCCAGCTTGCTCATTAGTAATGTTTAATTTTTATACTCCACGAATGTAGATGATTACTAGTTTCATCGTATAATTTACCAGTAAAACACTTTACTACTTTCATCAGATTCCTCGTCAGTAGAGTTCTTTTTTTATAAATATTTCTTCTATTCCTTTTTTAAGATGGGAGCAACTGGCAGCAATTTGGCAGGCGCCTGCAAGCTGATCTACAAAGTTGCCAAATCAGAAGAAAATGATCAAATTATATCTGAATCTGATATACCAGGTATATTATATATTATATTTTACTCTTGTTATTATAGGTAAAACTATGAAGGTCTATTATGTAAATACACCCTCTACCGACTTTTGTATTCATTTTCCAAAAGTAACTTAATTATGTGACACTCAACATAGTCATTTGTGTGAAGTCATCTTAGTCCAAAGTTATTTCTACACAATTTTTACAAATCCTGATATAATTTGTCAATAAGAATATTATTTTCTTCACATTTAATCTTCTCTTGAAACGAATGAAGAAATGTCAATGCCTCAAGTTAAATCAGGAGTTCCTCAGGGTATTATATTAGGTTTGGATATTAGTTTGGTTTGAATTTGAAGTTCCTTCAAATCAAACTTAAAATATATAATATTTTTAAATGTATATTTTTTATTTTTTAGAACTATTAATTGATGGTCTAGCCAGAGCAAATCCTTGTGAAGACACCGATGCATGTAAGTATTCGTTTTATTATTATATATATATATATATATATATATATATATATATATATACTTACTATTATATAATATTCTTATTATTTTAAGGTATTTACGGATATGGAGCTTTGCGCTTTTTGATTGCACCGGCAGAGGACAGGATAAGACCAATTAAAGGTAACTAAAATACTAACATTTAATATAATAAACATCACTTGATCAATTATCATCCATAAAAAGTGTCAATCATTAATTTTTCTCTCTCTTACGAAACGAAAGAGACCCATCTGTGACTCTAATATAATAATTTTCAACTATAGTCTCAATAGTCGCTTAAAAATAAATGCAATTATTTTAGTTTGCTCGTCAGTAGGATTCCTTTTTTATACTCAATCGTAATCCATATCTCTGATCATTAGAAATCCATTTATACATAACATTACTGATACTTTCTTACTTTGGTCTCTTTCTCATATTACTAAAAGGTGACTCAATTTTGCAGTCGCAGTCAAAGAAGTTTTACTTCAATATTCTGTATTGATATAGTAATTTTTATTGTATTTCTATCATTTAAATCAATTTTCAATATATCTTATCAATTGGTCACAGAAGATCTTCGTCAAGGAAAAATAACCGCAGAGCTGATGGAAAGAAGGGAAGTGGCAAATCGTCCAAATTACGATATTGATCAGAACAAGGACATATCGGAGTCGATAGCCAAAAGGGTTCTGGAAAAGGGAGCAGGAGAGTTGATGGTGCTACATTTGAAACTGCTGAACGAAATGGTAATAGAATAATAATAGTAACGCCTCATCTCTAATGACTCGTTTATTGCCTCTAATCGCACTCTCTTCAATATTCATCTCTATATGTCACTATTTTTTTTTTGTTATGATTTGTTCCTTTTTTCATATTCCAGTAAAGAACAAAAAAAATTGCTCGTCAGTAGAGTCCCTTTTCTAATTATGTAGCACTAAATTAAATTTGCTCGTCGTAGTAGTAGAGTCTCTTTTCTAATATATCGGAATTAGATTTGAAATAATATTAGTAACGCCTCATCTCTAATGACTCGTTTATTGTCTCTGATTGCACTCTCTTCAATATTCATCTCTATATGTCACTATTTTTTTTTTGTTATGATTTATTCCCTTTTTCATATTCCAGTAAAGAACAAATAAAAATTGCTCGTCAGTAGAGTCCCTTCTTAATCTTCTAGTACAAAATTAAATTTGCTCGTCAGTAGAGTCCCTTTTTTAATTTTGTAGTACTAAATTGAATTTGCTCGTCAGTAGAGTCCCTTTTCTTATATATGGGAATTAGATTTGAAATAATATTAGTAACGCCTCATCTCTAATGACTCGTTTATTGTCTCTAATTGCACTCTCTTCAATATTCATCTCTATATGTCACTATTTTTTTTTGTTATGATTTATTCCCTTTTTCATATTCCAGTAAAGAACAAATAAAAATTGCTCGTCAGTAGAGTCCCTTCTTAATCTTCTAGTACAAAATTAAATTTGCTCGTCAGTAGAGTCCCTTTTTTAATTTTGTAGTACTAAATTGAATTTGCTCGTCAGTAGAGTCCCTTTTCTTATATATGGGAATTAGATTTGAAATAATATTAGTAACGCCTCATCTCTAATGACTCGTTTATTGTCTCTAATTGCACTCTCTTCAATATTCATCTCTATATGTCACTATTTTTTTTGTTATGATTTATTTTTGTTAATCAAGACTTTAATGTCTTATTTACAAAATTGATATGTGCAAAAAAGAAAAAATACAAAAAATACAATAAATTGAATATAAAAAAAAGTTAAAATAAAAATAAAATAAAAACAGAAATACAAAAAAAAACATAAATGAACTATGACGTGATGATGTATGTCGCGTACTAAATATGTCACTATTTGTCTCTCACAATATATAATCTCTTTAAGTTCTTGTCTTCTACCTAGTTGTCGATCATAATAAAAATTATTTATTACGATTTGTTCGTCAGTAGAGTCCCCTCATCTGATCTTTTATATTATAGGGTCCGATGCGAAGTGGAAGGATGCACACGGTTCTACAACTGTGTGCCGCATTGAGAGCCCTTGCAGGGTCCCAATACGTCGCCTCGAATTCTCTAGCAGATTCGTGCGGTCCACTTTTGAGAACCGCTGAACTGTGCAATGGCCAAAAGGACGTTCTTGCTGTTTTGAGCAGAGCACTGAGGTAAAGGAATATTAATGATAATAATATGTTCGTGAGTAGAGTTCTTTTTTCTCGGAGACCATGTCTCAAATTTGCACAAGATTCAGTTTGCTCATCAGTAGAGTTCCTTTTTTTGAGAGTTTACGTCTCTTATTTATGTAAAATTCAATTTGCTCGTCAGTAGAGTTTCTTTTATTTAATATCCACGTCACAAAATCTTCACAAGATTTAGTTTGCTCGTCAGTAGAAGTCTTTTCTCTTGGAGCCCATATCTCTGATTCTCATAAAATTCAATTTGCTTGTCAGTAGAGTTGTTTTTCTTTCGGAGTCACGTCACAAATCCTTACAAGATTTAGTTTGCATGTCAGTAGAGTTCCTTTTCCTTAGTGTTCACATCTACAAATTTGCACTAGATTTAGTTTGCTTGTCAGTAGAGTTCTTTTATCTCAGAGTTTGCATCACTAATTTATGGATTATTCTTATTGTTAATTAGTAGAGTTGTTTTTTCTGAGAATCCATATCTCAAATTTGCACAAAATTCAATTTACACGTCAGTAGAGTTTTTTTTTTGTATTCTACATCTCTAATTTATGCGAGATCCATTTTGCTCGTCAGTAGAGTTCCTTTTCTTAGTGACCACATCATAAATTTGCGTTATATTAAGTTTGTTCGTCAGTAGTGTTTTTTTTTACTTAGCGTCTACATTTCTAATTTATGCAAGATCCAGTTTGCTAGACAGTAGAGTTCCTTTATCTTAGTGTTAACATCTTCAATTTATGCAAGATCCAGTTTGCTTGTCAGTAGAGTTCCTTTCTCTTAGTATCCATCACAAAATCGCTTCATATTCAGTTTGCCCGTCAGTAGTTATTTTTTCAGAATCCCCAAACCTCTATTTTTACTGATTTTTTCATCTTGTTTGTCAGTAGAGTTCCTATTTTGATACTCATTCGTAGAGTCCACATTTCTGATTGTCATAGACTAATACTTTGGTTTGCTCGTCAGTAGAGTTCTTTTTTATACTCGCTTGTAAATTCTATATCTCAAATCATTATAGATACTGCACTACATAGTATGTTATTTCTTTAATTTGCTTGTCAGTAGAGTTCATTTCTCATGTTTGAAGTCATCTGCCTTCAACGTGATCTGTTACCCGAATTTTCTTTTCTTTTTATTTCATAATATTACATTTTTGATTTTATATTTTGCAGTATTCTATCAGAATCGGCAACCAGTTGCGGAATTCTAGGATCTCGTGTGGACATTTTAGGAAGACTTTTGGACGCAGAAAGGTTGCCAACGCCTGCTCTGCTGAGATTTATTTACACCTTGGGCAACGTGATGGCACAATGCGATAGTGCCAGAGACATGGTAAAAAAATAAAAATTATATGTAATATTAAAAAGTGGTCTTAACGCACGCCTTTGCGGCACTCCCAGTGTTAAATTCTTTATATTTTAAGCATAGGGGTAAACTTAGAACAAATGCGCTTCACTCTGTATGAGTGTTTTCAGCATATCGCAGATGGTGCTAGCGTTTGTTTAAAAACACAATTTTCTAGATATAGTACACGTACTTTAAACATTCAAGTACTAATTTATATATTGAAATATATCTTTTTAATGGAAAAAAAATGTCTCTATTTATTTTTCACAACAATTTGTGATTTTGTGAGAAATATATTTTATTCGCGTATATTTTGTTCTCATTTCATCTAGTCAAATTAATCAGGTTTATCTTTTCTATCTAAAATATATAATATTTTTAATAAATCTTATCCTGAATTGAACCTAAGGGTAAATTTACGTACTACGGGTAGTAGCGACCTCTGTGATATGCTGAAAGAACTAAAATTGATGTAATATCAAACCAACCGTGTTTGCCATCTATTTTTATACTTGTTTATTTATGATTTTAGTATTATGAAGACGAGAAAGTCCCTGACGCAATTGTTAGACGTCTCCAGCAGTATTCGGAAATTGATTTTTTGAACAATGAAAATGATGATGAAGCTGTCGATGTCCTCGTCAAAGTAAGAATAAGTAATAACTAGATGTAATTGTCAATTATGATTTTCATCTATCTTTTCCAGAGTGTACGT
>NW_020539725.1:63783737-63798851 GCF_003426905.1 Ctenocephalides felis | reverse complement strand
ATTAATATTATTATTATGTTATACAAAACCAAAATTTATTCGAAAATATTTTTGTGCACAAATGATAAATGATGTCATCTCTTATGTTAACGTAAAGTAAAATCAGAAAATCAATCTAATTTCATGGTTATGGTAATCGTGGCAAAATCGAATTGCAATTTTTTTGCATATCTTCGCGTTTTGAAGGTTTCTGAACATTTTGGCATACCTCAGAAAAATAGATGGTGTTTGTGTGTGCGGATGCAAATTTTCGTCCACGTTTTCGGGCGCACGGATCAACCGATTTGAATGGTTCAAAATATTCGCTTCCCATTGATAGGGAGATGTGCTGATTAGTTTTTGCAAGGGCAGGTCCAGCCGTTTCGGAGATAAGAAGCAAAGAGTGCAGAAAATAGAAATCGAGTTTTGAGAGATCGGAGCATCGGATTTGAATGATCCAAAAAACATTCAATTCGTAATGACGGGGAGAAGTGGTGATTAGTTTTTAGCAAAGGCAGGTCCAGCGATTTCGGAGATACAGAGCTATATGTGCAAAAAATGGCAGTTTCTGGGAGAACTCAGCATCCGATTTGAATGATTCAAAAAACTTTTTGCTTGTGTTTGGAGAAAGATTTTTTTTTGCATTTTATTCTCAGAATATTTCATTACGGTACGGGAATTTCTAGCAATTTGCCTCAAGGCACGATGCCATACACCACTAGTATTTTTCAAGATTATATTGCTTTAAGCAAGTGTAAGATATTCATTTGTAAATTGACTTATAATAATTCTTCTCAATATTTATTATAATTCTTATTAATAACACTAATTAAATAATCAGTTTTAACTATATATGAACGAATTGAAAAAAAAATTACGAATTTAGTATTAATTAGGAGTCCGACTCGCTAATTCCTAGCAAAATCTATTATAACCTTCTCCAATTAGTATCATAGCAACCGAATTAGCACCAACAAACAAACCGATACAAGAATCCAACTAGAACGCAATTGCGATTATCGGAATCTAATCGGAAACCTATTGGAAATGTGTCAGAAGATAAGTGTATCATTAGTTTGTCAGGTTCAGGAAAAATCCTGTCAGGATAAATAATAATATATAATAATAATTTAATAAAAAGTGCATACGTAGTTGAGTTATAAAGTTTTACAGTAAACTTTGGAATTAGTTTAAAGGGTAAAATTGAATGTAGTGTCTGTCGCTGAATAAAAATAGTACAAAGAAAATGCTCTGGCAAAATAATTAATAAAGGACTATTTAAATTTAACAACAAGTGCATATAAAGACGACTATAAAATGCAAGAGTTACAGTAGTGCTAAATCACGTCCTGTCTCTGTCGCCAATAGCATACTGGATACTTGTTATTTTAAAAAAGGACATGAAAGTTTGTTTTATTATCTTACAGTAAGATAAGAGAACGAGAATAATAAGATTAGAGAGTCTGATTTCTGTCTGATGCAAAATTCATCAATTATGTGATTGGATTTCTCATTAATTAAGAGAGAGTTGTAGTTGAAGCTGTTAACTAGTTTTTTTAAAAATGGAAGATACAAATATTCTTCCCGGAATAATTACAAAAACAAGAAGAACTAGTGCAGAGATCATCAAAGAGGCCAAGCAGCACATCCAAGATGTTCAAGGTAAAAATATAAGTTGTAAATAATTTTAATAATAAACCCGAATACGACTCAATACATTGTTTCTTGTTATTAAGTGTGAAAATTACGTCATTCTATTTGCCGCGCGATCAGGCGTATTTTACATACAAACAAGCAAGGAAGAATGTTATAACAGAATTTTAGATAGTGTAGTTATTATAACATTCTTCCTTCGGTCAAGTCGTTCTGAATCGTTTGAAGTCGAAATTATACGAAATCGTCTAAGGCATTTCGTAAAAATTAGAAGATAAGTGCAAAGTTTTTCTTTAGTAACCGAGAATACCTATTAAAGTTGTAGTAACATTTTAAACAAATAAGAGTGATCTAGCAATATCTGAGAATATATCCATAAAAGACATAAATCTAATATATTTATTTATAATTAGATAGTGTAGTTATTATAACATTATTCCTTAGTTCAAGTCGTTCTGAATCGTTTGACATCGAAACTGTATCAAATCGGCTAAGGCATTTCTTTAAAATTAGGAGATAAGTGCAAAGTTTTTCTTTAGTAACCGAGAATACCTATTAAACTTGTTGTATCATTTTAAACAAATAAGAAAGTCTTAGCAATACACGAGAATATGTCCATAAAAGACCAAAAATCTAATATAATTTATTTATAAATATAATATTTTACCATTATCAGGAGGTACTAAACTCGTGGACACTTGCAGGCCCTATACGCCCAGGGCTCCAAATAGGGCCTTGTTTGGAAAAGGGGCGCCGCCTGGAAGACCACCGAGTGCCGTCAGGTAACCTAAATATAATGATAATATTAATATACATTATTGTTAGTAATTTCAATTAATTTATTTTTCAGTTTACACAATTTGCAATTCGAAACATTGTCGGCAAGAAATTTGGAACCACTGTCTTTGAAATCAAGAGTAAGTATTATTCGTGAAAATATAAAAAGGACACTACTGACGAGCAAACTTGATTTTTATCAAAAAAATAAAAAGAGACTACTGGCAAGCAATCTTAATTTTGCGCTAGAAGAAAAACAAAACTCTACAGACGAGCAAACGTAATTTCTATAAAAAAGTTTAAAAAAGGACACATAAAAATAGGACTCTACTGATCGAGAAAATAAAAAGAGACTCTACTGACAAGCAAACATTAATTTTGATCTAGAAGATTAAGAAAGGACTCTACTGATGAGCAAATTAATAAGGACTCTACTGACGGACGACCAATCTTAATTTCGATCAAGAAAATAAGAAATGAGCAATATTAATTTTGTACTGGATGATAAAAAGGGACTCTACTGACAAGAAAACTTTAATTTTGATCTAGAAAATGAAAAAAGGACTCTACTGACGACCAATCTTAATTTAACGAGAAAATAAAAAGGACTCTACTGACGAGCAAACGTAATTTCAATCAAAAAGTTTAAAAAAGAGACTCTACTGATAAGCAAACTTTATTTTGTACTAGAAAATAAAAAGGGACTCTACTGACGAGCAAACCTAATTTCGATCAAGAAAATAAAAAGGGACTCTACTGACGAGCAAACCTAATTTCGATCGAGGAAATAAAAAGAAAATCTACTAACGAGCAATCTTAATTTTTTGCTAGAAGATAAAAAAGGACTCTACTGACGAGCAAACTTTAATTAGACCGAGGAATTAAGAAGGGACTCTACCGACAAACAAACGATATATGAAAAGGGATCTCTACTGACAAACTGTATTACATGACGGAAAGGACTTTATTGACCATCAAGTTTCAAATATTAAGAAAAAAATAAGATCTATTGTCATAGCAATTTCAAAACATCATATTGATAAAAATTTAACCGCAACAACCGAAAAATGGTCAGAGTTTTGCCAAAGTTCTAGCTTGCACTTAAAAGCTCATAAATGTCAAATTCCGTGAGATATGTTTTTCTAATTTTTTTAAATAATATTCACGATCTATGCTATCACCCAGTTGACGTTGAGTTCTGGGACACCCTGTATACTAAATTATATATCTATTTATTTATTTCTAGAGCAACAGTTTACCTCGTGTCCAATCAGCTTTGAGCCAAGAACGTGATCATTTACCATCTTTGGCACCACAGCCTCCAAAAACGGCACCAGGTAGACAAAGACACTTAAATAATAATAATTAAAAAAAAACTATTCATATAATTGGTCAACAAAAGTATCGCAAATTTATAATGAACTTTTTATAATCAAAAAAGCTATGATTATTTTTAAAAGTACTTTTTATAATTTCTTTTTAGCTTTAGGACGATGCCCTTTGACAAACGGCATACAAGGCAAAGCTGTTTTCAAAAAATCGGAATTATTTCAACGTGCTTCAAGTTCTCATAAAGAATTTCAGGTAAGTTTTACACCATCAGTTCATTACAGAAATCATTACCATTTTGAATTCATTTATTTTATTACCCAGATACCTTCAACTTCCATCGAATCCTGGTCAAGTGCAGATTTGACTAGATTCCTGTTATCGAAAAGAGGCGATACCGAACCAGATGAGTTGTTAGTGAGGGCTCTGGTAGAAATCAGGGCCGAACATCGAAAACAGGAGACTTTTGAGAGATCTAAGAGGAGTGAACTTTTGGCGGCTTTGTATGGGTTGGTGGATTCGCAAGATGCCAGAGTTTTGTTGGAAGTTGCTGCTATTGTCTTATCGGTAAGGTAAAACATACATACATATATATATATATACACATATATATATATATATATATATATATATATATAAATATCTTTTTATTTTTTAGATGGGAGCAACTGGCAGCAATTTAGCAGGCGCATGCAAGTTAATCTACAAAGTTGCCAAATCAGAAGAAAATGATCAGATTATATCCGAATCTGATATACCAGGTATAATATATTACTTTTGTTATTATAGGTAAAAAATAAAAATATGAAGGTCTAAGATGTGAATGTATCTCCTGCTAATCTTCTGCAACTTTCTATTCATTTTATAAACATATTGTATAATAAACGCAAAAAAAGTATTTTACATAATAATAAAAAAATAATGACATAAAGTATTTACATAATAATAAATCTCAAAATGGCGAATCAATAGCCCCCTAACAGATTTTGGTTTTTAAAAAACAACATAGTTAGATGACGATATAATTAATTATATTTGATCCGCATAATTATCGACCATTTTCCCATTTAAAAAGAGCAATCATCTATGTAATATCACCTTATTCTTTATGAATTCTAGAATAAGGAATTCCTCAAGGTAGTTAATTAGGCCCTCTTTTTATTAATTACATCTTTCACCTGTTTGTACAACAAGATGTAAAATCAAAATGGATTACATGAATATTAGTATAAATTAAATTAATATTGCTTTGAATTGAATCTGGAGTGATTCAAGGCAGTATGTTGAGACCGTTCTGCACATATTGTCTAATTAAAATAATGATTTTTTAATATTCTAGAACTACTGATTGATGGTTTAGCCAGGGCCAATCCTTGTGAAGATACTGACGCATGTAAGTAATTTTTTTTTACTTATATATTAGGGTGGTCCTTAATATGGACATTTTCGATTTTTTTTGCTCCCAAGGGCTCAAATGCTTCCAAAATAATAAAAAAGAATTCTCTAAAAGTTTTTATTCTTGAAAGCAAAGAAATTCGAAGATGTCCATATTAAGGAGCACCCTAATATATATGTATATATATATATATATATATATAAACAAATAATTTTAATTTTTTAAGGTATTTACGGATATGGTGCATTACGCTTTTGATTGCACCTGCAGAAGACAGGATAAGACCAATAAAAGGTAACTAGAACACTAATAATTAATATAATTCACATCAACTCAATATTAAATATCATTCATAAAAACTGCCAATCATGAATTTTTGTCACTCTTACGTAATGAAACAGCCTCATATGTGACTCTAATTTGATAATATTCAAACCCAGTTTTTATAGCCACAATAATCGCTTAATAATAAATGTAATTATCATTTTGAATTATTTAAAATTGTCCAAAACTGTCTAAAATCTTCTAAAATTGTAAAAGTTATCCAAAATTGTCTGAATTTGTTTAACATTATCTAGCATTGTCTAAAATCTTCTAAAATTGTCAAAGGTATCGAAAATTGTCCAAAATTTTCGTTATCCTGACCTTGTCTAAAATCTTATAAAATTGTAAAAGTTATCCAAAATTATCTGAATTTGTTTAAAACTGTCTAACAAAATTTAGACAATTTTGGACAGTTTTGGACATTTTTGGATTAATTTGACAATTTTAGAAGATTTTAGACATTGTTAGACAGTTTTAAACAAATTCAGACAATTTTAAAATGGTCCAAAACTGTCTAAAACAATTCACATTAAGTAATAACATTACTGGTGTTTTCTTAATTTCTGTTTCATATTACTAAATGGTGACTCGACGTCGCAGTCGCAGCCAAATAAGTTTTACTTCAATATTCTTTATTGTTACAGCAATCTTTATTGTATTTCTACCATTTAAATTCATTTTCAATATATTTTATCAATTGGTCACAGAAGATCTTCGCCAAGGCAAAATAACCGCAGAGCTGATGGAAAGAAGGGAAGTATCAACTCGTCCAAACTACGAGGTTGACCAGAACAAGGACATATCGGAGTCGATCGCCAAAAGGGTTCTGGAAAAGGGCGCCGGGGAGCTAATGGTGTTGCACTTAAAACTGTTGAACGAAATGGTAATAAAATAATATAATAAGTAAGATAGCATTATCTTTGTGTTAGTGTTTTAACTTCGTTTGTCTCTATTAACACACCTCATCACAAATTACTCGTTTATTGTCTCTACTTGCACTCTCTATAATATTCATATCTATATGTCATTATTGAAGTAAAACTTCTTTAGGCGCGACTCGGGTGTAAATCCGTAAAAATGCAACGGAAGTGCGTTACGGCAGATAAGAGTCGATAAGATAAGAGTCGAGTGCCAAAGATTCGTCATTCGTTTTCGATGATATCATTTTTATATGGGTCGATTGTGATTAGTCGTCGTCTATGTGAATAGAGATTTCTCGTTGTATGCGTACCGGCATCAACGATGTATGCGTATCAATATCAACAAGCAAATCGGCATTGATAAATAAACATTTTAAAATTACATCGTAGTACAAATCTTGATTTAATGAAAAATGCCTGAATTAGAAGAATATTTTACCCTGTTCCTTGAAAATAATAAAACAAATTAAACGTTTGTGCCGTGTACTTAACGTAAGTTTATTGATTAGAAATTATTCGTAGTTTCTATAAATCTTTGAAGTTATTAAAATGGAAAATATTTTTTAGGCAAGACAGATATTACAGCTGTTCAAAGAATGAGATTGTATTGTTAGCGAAATAGTAAAAAACAGTCAATGAATGTATGTTAATTTTAATTACATGAAGTTCTTCAAACACAATTACCACATAATGAGTGAAGTTGAGAAAACAATATTTGTTTAGATGTTGTTTAACACAAATCACTGTGTGAACGGACATTATAGAATTTATTAATCAGCAATTACTTCATTCTTCTAATGAAGGTTCATTTCTAAATGTTAATTACAATGACAAACCGATCAAGTCATATTTGAAGTATGACTTCAATTACATTATTGTTTTTAAATATTATACATATTTTTAATGCTACTATAAATATATAATTTATAATTTATCATTTTATAAATGATGTGTATGATGGTTGACGTTGACACTAATAAATGTATGCATCACGAGTGTTACCATATTACTAATAAACATTATTCAAAATTATTATATGATGTATTCATTATTTACTTAAATGCCATCTCGTACGGTTGCAAATAAGTTTTACTTCAATTTTTTTGCCTCTCACAATATATAATCGTACATTATACTTTTGTTATTCTATCTATATGTCATGCTATTTAGGTCAACGAATGTTTATCTTCTATCTAGTTGTCGATCATAATAAAGACTCTTTCATGTTTACTTATCTATGGACTCTTTATTATGATTTGTTCGTCAGTAGAATTCATTTATCTAGTTTTTAATATTTTAGGGTCCGATGCGAAGTGGAAGGATGCACACGGTTCTACAACTGTGCGCCGCATTGAGAGCCCTTGCGGGTCTCAGTACGTCGCCTCTAATTCTCTAGCAGATTCGTGCGGACCACTTTTGAGAACCGCTGAGCTTTGCAATGGCCAAAAGGACGTTCTTGCTGTCTTGAGCAGAGCATTGAGGTAAAGGAGTGTTATTAATATTAATGATATACTCATTAGTGGAGTATAATCATATCTCCAATGGAAGTTGGATCGTAACATGGCCTTGCCATAACATTTGTCTGTTATGAGGCAGTATCAGTCCCTCAGTCTGCTCGTCAGTAGAATTTCTCGGACAGTCAAGATTCTTTCACCATTGCTAATTTTATATTCCGCAGTATTCTATCAGAATCGGCAACCAGTTGCGGAATTCTGGGATCTCGTGTGGACATTTTAGGAAGACTTTTGGACGCAGAAAGGTTGCCTACGCCTGCTCTGTTGAGATTTATTTACACTTTGGGCAACGTGATGGCACAATGCGATAGTGCCAGAGACATGGTAAAAAAATAAAAATTATATGTAATATTAAAAAGTGGTCTTAACGCACGCCTTTGCGGCACTCCCAGTGTTAAATTCTTTATATTTTAAGCATAGGGGTAAACTTAGAACAAATGCGCTTCACTCTGTATGAGTGTTTTTAGCATATCGCAGATGGTGCTAGCGTTTGTTTAAAAACACAATTTCTCTAGATAATAGTACACGTACTTTAAACATTCAAGTACTAATTTTATATATTGAAATATATCTTTTTAATGGAAAAAATGTCTCTATTTATTTTTCACAACATATTTGTGATTTTGTTGAGAATATATTTTATTCGCGTATATTTTGTTCTCATTTCATCTAGTCAAATTAATCAGGTTTATCTTTTCTATCTAAAAATATATAATATTTTTAATAAATCTTATCCTAGAATTGAACCTAAGGGTAAATTTACGTACTACGGTTAGTAGCGACCTCTGTGATATGCTGAAAGAACTAAAATTGATGTAATATCAAACCAACCGTGTTTGCCATCTATTTATACTTGTTTATTTATGATTTTAGTATTATGAAGACGAGAAGTCCCTGACGCAATTGTTAGACGTCATCCAGCAGTATTCGGAAATTGATTTTTTGAACAATGAAAATGATGAAGCTGTCGATGTCCTCGTCAAAGTAAGAATAAAGTAATAACTAGATGTAATTGTCAATTATGATTTTCATCTATCTTTTTCCAGAGTGTACGTGTCCTAGCCAACCTGTCAGTAAGTCCTGTAGCTGGTGAAGGTTTAGGACGAGGACGAGCCCTGGCATCTTTGCTCAGGCTACTTTTGGCCACAATGAGGTCAGTCAACTACAAACCAACATCTATATCTATTTATCTCATAAATAAACAATCAATCAATCAAAACATCAATTATAATTCTTTTGGTATATCATAGATGTCGCCACCGACCGTAGCACGTAAATTTACCCTTAAGTTCAATTCTAGATAAGATTTATATAAATATACAATATACAGAGTAAAGCGTATTTGTTTTATGTTTAACCCATATCCTTTATCTAATCAAGTGTATATTTTTTACAGATGTTGCACTGTCAACAACGAACCCACAAGTTTGCTTATGGCAACACTAGGAGCACTACACAATATCGCGTTTTACAAACAGGACGACGTTGATCAGATAGATGATCCTAGATGGGACGACATCACAATGGTAATATATATATATATATATATATATATATATATATATATACATCACAATACATCCATAAGAGAATGAGACAACATGAATTAAGCGTCATTCATCATAAAAGCCGAAGTTTCCAAAGCACTCTTGTCCAACATTCCATTGAAAATTCACATATTTTTACCTTTGAACCCAATATTTTATATAGAAAGGATTGTACTTTTAAAAAACTTCTTTCTGAAACCAGTTTAATCTTTTTGAATTCGTCATGTTGTGTTAATAAAAGATCAGATCATAATATCATTCATAATTCATATCTAAATTTTTTAAACCTAATTAAAAACGATTAATCCTTTAATAATTTTGTGTGTATATATACATGTATATATGTAGTAATATATATTGATTGTTTCTTTTCCGAACAGTATATCCAATAATATATAAAAAACAATTTGTTTTTTGAAGATGTTTAATAATGACGTTTCGGAACTAGATACGTTCCGTCATCAGGTTTATTCTGTCAAAGACAATGTTTTTTTTTTTAAACTATTGATTAACATTAATTAATTATGGTCATTACAGATTATTTAGAAAAATTATAAAGGAATGGATTATGTACCAGTGTAAAGAGTAATAAAAATTAACTAAAAAAGGTTTTATATAAAATTGAGAAGCAAAAAATATTTACCTATAATAATAATTATATATCCATATCACTAATATTTTTTGTTAAAAACACTCGATTTTTTCCGAGGATATTTGTAAATGTCTTGACTTCACAAGACTTTGTAATACACTGTTATGGAGTTCTGTATGGAGATGTAAGGAATATATACGGACTTAGACAAAAATAATTTTTTATGGCTCTTATATTGGTAATTTATGAAAAATGGGAATGAATTGTTTTAGCAAATGTTGAGAAATATTATTATGTATATATATACACGCACATACATACAGTCGTTATTAAACATCTTCAAAAAACAAATTGTTTTTTATTATTGGATTTACTGTTCGGAAAAGAAACAATCAATATATATATATATATATATATATATATATATATATATATATACATATATTTAGATTTAAAATATATATTTAATTTAATTTTGTGATTTAGGTTCTCTGTACTATGTTGACTTTGGGAAACGTCCAATCTATCGAGGCAGCCAGAGTGTTGAGCAATTTGACCAGGACCAGGAGGTGCCGAGAGATTTGCCTTTCTTGCGGAGGATTGAAAGTGTTGGTGGACTGTTTGCAAACTGGTAATAAAAAAATACAATAGCAAATTCTGACCAGAACTCAGAATATTGACCGAAACTCTAAAATTCTGACCAAAACTCTAAAATTTCTGACCAGAAACTTTACAATTATGACCAGAATTCTAAAGTTATGACCAGAACTCATAAATTCTTACCAGAACTCTAAAATTATGACCAGTACCTAAAATTGTGTACAGCAACAATCTTGTAAATATTACTCGATTATTCTGAATTCTTTATTCACTGACCTGGACAACTCTATTTTGCTCGTCAGTAGAGTCCTTTTCACGTACAGTCCATATTTCAAATTATTACAAGGTTAGTTTGCTCGTCAGTAGAGTTCTATTCTCTGAAAGTCCACATCTCTGATCTGCACAGAATTCAAATCGCTCATAAGAAGAGTTCTTCTTTCTTAGAGTCCATATCTCTGATCCTCGAGAGATTTAGTTTGCTCGTCAGTAGAGTTCATTTTTTAGAATCCCCGAAATTCTATTTTTACTGATTTTTTCTGTTCGTCAGTAGAGTTCTTTTTTTGATAATGATATTTGTAGAGTCCATATCTCTAATTGCCATAGACAGTAGCATGTCAGTAGAGTTCATTTTTCTCAAAGTCCACATCTCCAATTTGCACAAACTTCAATTTGCTCGTCAGTAGAGTTCTTTTTTTGAGGATCCAAATATCTAATCAGCACAAGATTTAGTTTGCTCGTAAGAAGAGTTCTTTTTTCTTGTATTCTACATCTCTAAATTTAAAAAAGATTCAATTTGCTCATCAGTAGAGTTCTTTTTTCTTATTGTTAGTGTCTAGATTTCATATTTGCAGAATATTAAGTTTCCTTGTCAGTCGAATCCATATTTCTGATCCTCGAGTTGTTTAGTTTGCTCGTGAGTAGAGTTCTTTTTTTCAGAATCCCCAAACCTCTATTTTTACTGATTTTTTCAGTTTGTCAGTAGAGTTCTTTTTTTTTAAACCCATTCGTAGAGTCTCCGATTGTCATTGATTAATATAATACATTATTAATTCTTTCGGTTTGCTCGTCAGTAGAGTTCTATATTTATCTCACATCTCCAATCCTTATAGATTCACCACTACATATTACATTAGTGATGTCTTTAGTTTGCTCGTCAGTAGAGTCCCTTTCTTCATTTTCCTCACATAAAAGTGTCTTTTGGTATCTGATAAATTGATATAGTGCTTCCTAATAGTAATCACTAAATTAGTCAATATTTGGTCCCTTTTGGCGCCAATATCTACCAATTGTCATCTTTATTTCCACACCAACTCATTTTTTTTAAAATGATACCAACTAAAAACTGATGCATAAAATCAATTAGATCACTTTTCCTTTCAGATGATTCTGCAGAGTCCCTTCGCACCCTGGCAGGAGCCTGTGTAAACCTTTTAGGAGAACCAGGATTGAGGATTCCCTTTCATAAAGTAGGAGGTCCTGTGGTCCTAGTGAGACTTTTGGAGAAACAGACGCAATATCATCATAAGGATTGGCAACTTTGCGCCCTTTTGTGCCAGGTAAATAAAAAATTAGTGGTGCATGGCATCGTGCCTTAAGGCAAATTGCTGGAACTTCCCGTACCGAAAACTAAATTAATAAAAAAAAACTTTGAAAAAGTTAGATTTTTTATAAATTTTGAATTTTTTGAAAAACAATAACTTTTTTAACTTCCCGTACGGTAAGTTATTGTAATGGGCCGAAAATCGGAATTGAAAATTTTTACATTTCTCGACGTTTTGAAGGTTTCTGAACGTTTTGGCATACCTCAGAAAAAAAGGATGTGTGTGTGTGTGTATGTATGTAAGGATACAAATTTCCAGTCACGTTTTCAGGCGCACGGATCAACCGATTTGAATGGTTCAAAAAACATTCGATTCCTATCGATAGTGAAAAGAGCTGATTAGTTTTTGGCAAAGGCAGGTCCAGTCGTTTCGAAGATACAAAGCAAAGAGTGCAGAAAATAGAAATCGACTTTTTGAGAGAACGGAGTATCCGATTTGAATGATCTAAAAAACATTCAATTAGTAATGATTGGAAGAAGTGTTTATCAGTTTTTGGCAAAGGCAGGCCCAGCCATTTCGGATATACAGAGCTAAATGTACAAAAAATGGCAGTTTTTGAGAGAACTAAGCGTCCGATTCAATTGATTCAAAGAACTTTCTGCTTGTCTTAACAAAATAATTGATTTTGGAAAAAAAAATTTTGTTTCAACTTTTTTTTTTTTTTAATTTTTTGTATATCGAAAATAATTCAGATTTTATTATTAATTCTGATTATAGTTCTAATATACTTTAAACAAATAATTTCAACTCTGCAATTCAGTTTATATAATTCTTATAAATATTAGACAATGTTACAATATTTATAATAATCTATTTGAAAACATTCAGTATTCAAGGGAAAGTTCCAGCAATTTGCCTTAAGGCACAATGCCATAATTGCCTCAAGACAGAATTCCACTTACAGCTAGTTGAAAAATTTGTTTTTAAATATTTTGAGTTTTTTTTTGTATTTTGATTAATTTTGAAAATTTTGAACATATTTTTAGGCAATCGCACTGCATAGCTGATTTGGAGTCGAAATATGAAAGCGCGCGCGCACACACACCATACACAAACATATATACACACACACATCAATTTTTCTAAGGTATGCCAAATGTTCAGAAACCTCTAAAACGTAAAGATATATAAAAATTTTCATTTTCGATTTTTTTGTGATTACTATAACTTATGTATGATAACTGTACCATCTAGAATTCTGTCATCATAACATTCTTCATAGCTTGTTTATATGTAAATCACGCCTGATCGCACGGCAAATAGATAGACATTTTTACATATTCACTACCAATAAATAAGCATAAGATAGCGTTGCCATTACAACCCCATTTTATGAGGCAGTATTCTTTTACATTTGATTTTTAGATTTAGTTTGCTCGTTAGTAGAGTCCTTTTCTTAATTCTATATTAAGTTTACTCGTCAGTAGAGTCCTTTTCTTAGTTCTAGATTAAGTTTGCTCGTCAGTAGAGTTCTTTCCCATTTGATTTCTGGATTCAGTTTGCTCGTCAGTAGAATCCTCTTTAAAACACAAATGTTGTAATTTGTTGGTTACGTAACACTGGCACAAAAATGTTACATACAGAATATCTCAACAATATATAACAATAACCAGATGTGTGATATTTAGGGGGCAATTCTGCCTATAGCGTGTCATGGTAACGGTATCTTATGCTTGTTTCTTGTTAGTGAAACTGTGAAAAATGTCAATCTATTTGTCGTACGATCAAGCGTATTTTACATATAAACAAAGCAAAGAAGAATGTTATGATAACTACAGCATCCAAGATTCTGTTATCATAACATCCTTCATTTGCATGTTTTTATGTAAAATACGCCTGATCGCACAGCAACTAAATAGACATTTTTACAGATTCCTAACAAACAAAAAAGCATAATAGTAGTAAGATATTGTTAAGGCAGAATTGACCCCTTAGTAAATTTGTTGATAATTACATTTTAGGTTTCAATTATCATTGTTTAATTTAGGCTTTATGGAACTATCTAATGGACTGCAGTGATGTAGAAGCAGCCCTCGGCGAAGAGACTTCAGAACAAACTGTTTGGGTTCTTCTAGAACTTTTAGGTAAGAACCGAACCAAAAAATAGATTTATTTTATAATATAAATATTATAAATAAAAAAATTGTATAAATATTCATAGATGATGGTGGTCCTTCGGACCATTACACAACGACTACGAAGAATTTTACCACGTTGGTGCACAATTAGTTGGTTACATCGAAGGAAATCTGTATGGACCTGATGAGATTACAGAATAGCTCCATTAAGGAATTGAAATTAAAAAAAAACGACATTACTCGCTTTGTCCTTGTAGTGTTTAAACGTTACCGTAACTTTATTGGAAGTCGCCTTAAAAGTTTTTTACTTCAAAAACGTAAAATTTAAGAGTTTTAAACACAAACTATACGTAAATATGTATTAGCGCAAAATAGATTTTATGCACTTGTCAGTCAGAGCAATTTACCCAACACAAACACCAAATTTAAATTATTATAATAATAAATAAATGGTAGTCTGCCCGAATGCAGGTCCATGGTGTGACAGCCACCAAAACAAATGATTTGGCAAAAATTATGGATTATTAAAATTATCAAAATATTAGATATTACTAAATTATTATATATAAAAAAAAAAAAAATATATTCTTATTATAATAAAAATGTCAGAGTGTGCTATAATTGATATTATTATTATATGTACAATATTAATTAAATTTAATACATATTATATATGATTATTAAACAATAATATTTTAAAAAATAAAACGGCCGTTTGATTTCAATATGTCAAGAAATAAATTATCACAAGTATCTTATCTTATAAAATATCTTATAAAAATCGGCTCTAATTTAATTATAAAA
>NW_020539725.1:63759347-63782737 GCF_003426905.1 Ctenocephalides felis | reverse complement strand
AACCAAATTTTACATAAACTGACAACAAATGTAATTAAATATATACTTTACATCTAGTTTAATTTAAATACTTTAATTATAAATCTTTAAAAACATTGTATAAATGTATTTATTATATTATAACCTCAAAAAACGTGTACATGCTCTGAAATCTGACATTTTATTTAGAGTGAAGTTGGTAGTATAACAGGAACTGTCAACGGAAAAATAAAGCGGTAAAATTCAAATTTGAATAAATGTCAAATGTTTTAAAAAAAGAACCAGTTATAAATAATACTATATATAAATATATTATTCATTATATAAAAGGTAAAAATACTATTTTTATTATTCTGCAAAATATGACACTCTTTCTTAAAAATCAAAAACTCATTTCTTTTTTGCTCTAATGCAATAAATAACGTAAATTGAATACAAATACAAATAATCTTTTTAATTAATTTTTTAGAGACAAATAAACGCGAGAAAACTAATTAATATTATTATTATGTTATACAAAACCAAAATTTATTCGAAAATATTTTTGTGCACAAATGATAAATGATGTCATCTCTTATGTTAACGTAAAGTAAAATCAGAAAATCAATCTAATTTCATGGTTATGGTAATCGTGCAAAAATCGAATTGCAATTTTTTTGCATATCTTCGCGTTTTGAAGGTTTCTGAACATTTTGGCATACCTCAGAAAAAATAGATGTGTTTGTGTGTGCGGATGCAAATTTTCGTCCACGTTTTCGGGCGCACGGATCAACCGATTTGAATGGTTCAAAAATATTCGCTTCCCATTGATAGGGAGATGTGCTGATTAGTTTTTGGCAAGGGCAGGTCCAGCCGTTTCGGAGATAAGAAGCAAAGAGTGCAGAAAATAGAAATCGAGTTTTTGAGAGATCGGAGCATCGGATTTGAATGATCCAAAAAACATTCAATTCGTAATGACGGGGAGAAGTGGTGATTAGTTTTTAGCAAAGGCAGGTCCAGCGATTTCGGAGATACAGAGCTATATGTGCAAAAAATGGCAGTTCCTGGGAGAACTCAGCATCCGATTTGAATGATTCAAAAAACTTTTTGCTTGTGTTTGGAGAAAGATTTTTTTTTGCATTTTATTCTCAGAATATTTCATTACGGTACGGGAATTTCTAGCAATTTGCCTCAAGGCACGATGCCATACACCACTAGTATTTTTCAAGATTATATTGCTTTAAGCAAGTTGTAAGATATTCATTTGTAAATTGACTTATAATAATTCTTCTCAATATTTATTATAATTCTTATTAATAACACTAATTAAATAATCAGTTTTAACTATATATGAACGAATTGAAAAAAAAATTACGAATTTAGTATTAATTAGGAGTCCGACTCGCTAATTCCTAGCAAAATCTATTATAACCTTCTCCAATTAGTATCATAGCAACCGAATTAGCACCAACAAACAAACCGATACAAGAATCTAACTAGAACGCAATTGCGATTATCGGAATCCAATCGGAAACTTATTGGAAATGTGTCAGAAGATAAATAGAATATGTATGTGTGTCATTAGTTTGTCAAGCTCAGGAAAAATCCTGTAAGGATAAATAATAATAGATAATAATAATTTAACAAAAAGTGCATACGTAGTTGAGTTATAAAGTCCAATAGTAAACCTCGGAATTAGTTTAAAGGGTAAAATTGAATGTAGAGCCTGTCGCTGAATAAAAATAGTATAAAGGAAATGTCCTGGCAAAATAAATAATAATAGATTATTTAAATTTAATAACAAGTGCATATAAAGACGACTGTAAAATCCAAAAGTTACAGTAGTGTTAAATCACGTATTGTCTCTGTCGCCAATAGTTTATTGGATACTTGTTATTTTAAAAAGGGACATGAAAGTTTGTTTTATTATCTTACAGTAAGATAAAAGAACTAGAGTATTAAGATTAGAGAGACTGATTTCTGTCTGATGCAAAATTCATCAATTATGTGATTGGATGTATCATTAATTAAGAATAAGTTGTATCTGGGGCGGTTAATTATGTTTTTTTAAAAATGGAAGATACAAATATTCTTCCCGGAATAATTACGAAAACAAGAAGAACTAGTGCAGAGATCATCAAAGAGGCCAAGCAGCACATCCAGGATGTTCAAGGTAAAAATATAAGTTGTAAACAATTTAATGACAAACTCGAATAGGGCTCAATACATTGTTTCTTGTTATTAAGTGTGAAAATTACGTCATTCTATTTGCCGCGCGATCAGGCGTATTTTACATACAAACAAGCAAGGAAGAATGTTATAACAGAATTTTAGATAGTGTAGTTATTATAACATTCTTCCTTCGGTCAAGTCGTTCTGAATCGTTTGAAGTCGAAATTATACGAAATCGTCTAAGGCATTTCGTAAAAATTAGAAGATAAGTGCAAAGTTTTTCTTTAGTAACCGAGAATACCTATTAAAGTTGTAGTAACATTTTAAACAAATAAGAGTGATCTAGCAATATCTGAGAATATATCCATAAAAGACCATAAATCTAATATATTTATTTATAATTAGATAGTGTAGTTATTATAACATTATTCCTTAGTTCAAGTCGTTCTGAATCGTTTGACATCGAAACTGTATCAAATCGGCTAAGGCATTTCTTTAAAATTAGGAGATAAGTGCAAAGTTTTTCTTTAGTAACCGAGAATACCTATTAAACTTGTTGTATCATTTTAAACAAATAAGAAAGTCTTAGCAATACACGAGAATATGTCCATAAAAGACCAAAAATCTAATATAATTTATTTATAAATATAATATTTTACCATTATCAGGAGGTACTAAACTCGTGGACACTTGCAGGCCCTATACGCCCAGGGCTCCAAATAGGGCCTTGTTTGGAAAAGGGGCGCCGCCTGGAAGACCACCGAGTGCCGTCAGGTAACCTAAATAAAATGATAATATTAATATAAATTATTGTTAGTAATTTCAATTAATTTATTTTTCAGTTTACATAATTTACAATTCGAAACATTGTCGGCAAGAAATTTGGAACCACTGTCTTTGAAATCAAGAGTAAGTAATACTAAACTCAAACTAAGGGACCGATTCTGTCGCATAGCATACCAATGTTATGGCAAGGCTATGTTATGAAGAACTTTCCATACTAAATATTGACAAAAGCCATGTGGTTGCTGTGCAGTCAGGCGTATTTCTCAGGTTGTCAGATAGAAAATCTAATCTGGAAACCGCACAAATGTTACAAGAACGATGTTAGATAACAGGGTCTTTTTGACCCAGCTTCATAACACACGAGTGACGTTGCAGTTTACGTGTAAAACGCCTGAAAGCACAGCAAATACATGACATTTTGATCGTTTTCAGTATGTGATTCAGTAGCATAATGTATGGATGTTGGAGCGTAACATGGCCTTCCCATAACATTTTTCTGATATGCGGCTGAATCGGTCGCTAAATTTATAAAATATAAATTAAGTGATTTATCTATTCATCTATTTATTTCTAGAGCAATAGTTTACCTCGTGTCCAATCAGCTTTGAGCCAAGAACGTGATCATTTACCATCTTTGGCACCACAGCCTCCGAAAACGGCACCAGGTAGACAAAGGCACTTAAATAATAATAATTAAAAAAAAACTATTCATATAATTGGTCAACAAAAGTATCGCAAATTTATAATGAACTTTTTATAATCAAAAAAGCTATGATTATTTTTAAAAGTACTTTTTATAATTTCTTTTTAGCTTTAGGACGATGCCCTTTGACAAACGGCATACAAGGCAAAGCCGTTTTCAAAAAATCGGAATTATTTCAACGTGCTTCAAGTTCTCATGAAGAATTTCAGGTAAGTTTTACACCATTAGTTCATTACAGAAATCATTACCATTTTGAATTCATTTATTTTATTTCTCAGGTGCCTTCAACTTCCATCGAATCCTGGTCAAGTGCAGATTTGACTAGATTCCTGTTATCGAAAAGAGGCGATACCGAACCAGATGAGTTGTTAGTGAGGGCTCTGGTAGAAATCAGGGCCGAACATCGAAAACAGGAGACTTTTGAGAGATCTAAGAGGAGTGAACTTTTGGCGGCTTTGTATGGGTTGGTGGATTCGCAAGATGCCAGAGTTTTGTTGGAAGTTGCTGCTATTGTCTTATCGGTAAGGTAAAACATACATACATATATATATATATACAAATATATATATATATATATATATATATATATAAATATCTTTTTATTTTTTAGATGGGAGCAACTGGCAGCAATTTAGCAGGCGCATGCAAGTTAATCTACAAAGTTGCCAAATCAGAAGAAAATGATCAGATTATATCCGAATCTGATATACCAGGTATAATATATTACTTTTGTTATTATAGGTAAAAAATAAAAATATGAAGGTCTAAGATGTGAATGTATCTCCTGCTAATCTTCTGCAACTTTCTATTCATTTTATAAACATATTGTATAATAAACGCAAAAAAAGTATTTACATAATAATAAAAAAATAATGACATAAAGTATTTACATAATAATAAATCTCAAAATGGCGAATCAATAGCCCCCTAACAGATTTTGGTTTTTAAAAAACAACATAGTTAGATGACGATATAATTAATTATATTTGATCCGCATAATTATCGACCATTTTCCCATTTAAAAAGAGCAATCATCTATGTAATATCACCTTATTCTTTATGAATTCTAGAATAAGGAATTCCTCAAGGTAGTTAATTAGGCCCTCTTTTTATTAATTACATCTTTCACCTGTTTGTACAACAAGATGTAAAATCAAAATGGATTACATGAATATTAGTATAAATTAAATTAATATTGCTTTGAATTGAATCTGGAGTGATTCAAGGCAGTATGTTGAGACCGTTCTGTACATATTGTCTAATTAAAATAATGATTTTTTAATATTCTAGAACTACTGATTGATGGTTTAGCCAGGGCCAATCCTTGTGAAGATACTGACGCATGTAAGTAATTTTTTTTTACTTATATATTAGGGTGGTCCTTAATATGGACATTTTCGATTTTTTTTGCTCCCAAGGGCTCAAATGCTTCCAAAATAATAAAAAAGAATTCTCTAAAAGTTTTTATTCTTGAAAGCAAAGAAATTCGAAGATGTCCATATTAAGGAGCACCCTAATATATATGTATATATATATATATATATATATAAACAAATAATTTTAATTTTTTAAGGTATTTACGGATATGGTGCATTACGCTTTTTGATTGCACCTGCAGAAGACAGGATAAGACCAATAAAAGGTAACTAGAACACTAATAATTAATATAATTCACATCAACTCAATATTAAATATCATTCATAAAAACTGCCAATCATGAATTTTTGTCACTCTTACGTAATGAAACAGCCTCATATGTGACTCTAATTTGATAATATTCAAACCCAGTTTTTATAGCCACAATAATCGCTTAATAATAAATGTAATTATCATTTTGAATTATTTAAAATTGTCCAAAACTGTCTAAAATCTTCTAAAATTGTAAAAGTTATCCAAAATTGTCTGAATTTGTTTAACATTATCTAGCATTGTCTAAAATCTTCTAAAATTGTCAAAGGTATCGAAAATTGTCCAAAATTTTCGTTATCCTGACCTTGTCTAAAATCTTATAAAATTGTAAAAGTTATCCAAAATTATCTGAATTTGTTTAAAACTGTCTAACAAAATTTAGACAATTTTGGACAGTTTTGGACATTTTTGGATTAATTTGACAATTTTAGAAGATTTTAGACATTGTTAGACAGTTTTAAACAACAAATTCAGACAATTTTAAAATGGTCCAAAACTGTCTAAAACAATTCACATTAAGTAATAACATTACTGATGTTTTCTTAATTTTTGTTTAATATTACTAAATGGTGACTCGACTTTGCAGGCGCAGCCAAATAAGTTTTACTTCAGTATTCTTTATTGTTACAGCAATCTTTATTGTATTTCTACCATTTAAATTCATTTTCAATATATTTTATCAATTGGTCACAGAAGATCTTCGCCAAGGCAAAATAACCGCAGAGCTGATGGAAAGAAGGGAAGTATCAACTCGTCCAAACTACGAGGTTGACCAGAACAAGGACATATCGGAGTCGATCGCCAAAAGGGTTCTGGAAAAGGGCGCCGGGGAGCTAATGGTGTTGCACTTAAAACTGTTGAACGAAATGGTAATAAAATAATATAATAAGTAAGATAGCATTATCTTTGTGTTAGTGTTTTAACTTCGTTTGTCTCTATTAACACACCTCATCACAAATTACTCGTTTATTGTCTCTACTTGCACTCTCTATAATATTCATATCTATATGTCATTATTGAAGTAAAACTTCTTTAGGCGCGACTCGGGTGTAAATCCGTAAAAATGCAACGGAAGTGCGTTACGGCAGATAAGAGTCGATAAGATAAGAGTCGAGTGCCAAAGATTCGTCATTCGTTTTCGATGATATCATTTTTATATGGGTCGATTGTGATTAGTCGTCGTCTATGTGAATAGAGATTTCTCGTTGTATGCGTACCGGCATCAACGATGTATGCGTATCAATATCAACAAGCAAATCGGCATTGATAAATAAACATTTTAAAATTACATCGTAGTACAAATCTTGATTTAATGAAAAATGCCTGAATTAGAAGAATATTTTACCCTGTTCCTTGAAATAATAAAACAAATTAAACGTTTGTGCCGTGTACTTAACGTAAGTTTATTGATTAGAAATTATTCGTAGTTTCTATAAATCTTTGAAGTTATTAAAATGGAAAATATTTTTTAGGCAAGACAGATATTACAGCTGTTCAAAGAATGAGATTGTATTGTTAGCGAAATAGTAAAAAACAGTCAATGAATGTATGTTAATTTTAATTACATGAAGTTCTTCAAACACAATTACCACATAATGAGTGAAGTTGAGAAAACAATATTTGTTTAGATGTTGTTTAACACAAATCACTGTGTGAACGGACATTATAGAATTTATTAATCAGCAATTACTTCATTCTTCTAATGAAGGTTCATTTCTAAATGTTAATTACAATGACAAACCGATCAAGTCATATTTGAAGTATGACTTCAATTACATTATTGTTTTTAAATATATACATATTTTTAATGCTACTATAAATATATAATTTATAATTTATCATTTTATAAATGATGTGTATGATGGTTGACGTTGACACTAATAAATGTATGCATCACGAGTGTTACCATATTACTAATAAACATTATTCAAAATTATTATATGATGTATTCATTATTTACTTAAATGCCATCTCGTACGGTTGCAAATAAGTTTTACTTCAATTTTTTTGCCTCTCACAATATATAATCGTACATTATACTTTTGTTATTCTATCTATATGTCATGCTATTTAGGTCAACGAATGTTTATCTTCTATCTAGTTGTCGATCATAATAAAGACTCTTTCATGTTTACTTATCTATGGACTCTTTATTATGATTTGTTCGTCAGTAGAATTCATTTATCTAGTTTTTAATATTTTAGGGTCCGATGCGAAGTGGAAGGATGCACACGGTTCTACAACTGTGCGCCGCATTGAGAGCCCTTGCGGGGTCTCAGTACGTCGCCTCTAATTCTCTAGCAGATTCGTGCGGACCACTTTTGAGAACCGCTGAGCTTTGCAATGGCCAAAAGGACGTTCTTGCTGTCTTGAGCAGAGCATTGAGGTAAAGGAGTGTTATTAATATTAATGATATACTCATTAGTGGAGTATAATCATATCTCCAATGGAAGTTGGATCGTAACATGGCCTTGCCATAACATTTGTCTGTTATGAGGCAGTATCAGTCCCTCAGTCTGCTCGTCAGTAGAATTTCTCGGACAGTCAAGATTCTTTCACCATTGCTAATTTTATATTCCGCAGTATTCTATCAGAATCGGCAACCAGTTGCGGAATTCTGGGATCTCGTGTAGACATTTTAGGAAGACTTTTGGACGCAGAAAGGTTGCCAACGCCTGCCCTGTTGAGATTTATTTACACTTTAGGCAACGTGATGGCACAATGCGATAGTGCCAGAGATATGGTAAAAAATAAAAATTATATGTAATAATAAAAGGTGGTCTCAACACACGTTCTTGAGGCACTCCTAGTCTTAGATTCTTTATATTTTAAGCATAGGGGTAAACCTAGAACAAATGTGCTTCACTCTGTATGAGTGTTTTCAGCATATCGCAGATGGTGCTAGCGTTTGTTTTAAAACACAATTTTTGTACAGTGTAATATATCTTTTTTGATGGAACATAATGTTTACTTTTTTCTCATTATATACTTTTTACAACACATTTGTGATTTTGGTTAAAATGTATTTTATACGCGTATATTTTGTTCTCATTTCATTTAGTGAAAAATTAATCAAATTAAAGGTTTATCTTTTCTATATTATATATTTACAATATAAGTCTTATCCTAGAATTAAACCTAAAGGTAAATTTACGTACTACGGTCGGTGGCGACATCTATGGTATGCTGAAAGAATTAAAATTGATATAATGTCAAAGCGGCCGTGTTTGCAATCTATTTATACTTGTTTCTCTATGATTTTAGTATTATGAAGATGAGAAGTCCCTGACGCAATTGTTAGACGTCATCCAGCAGTATTCGGAAATTGATTTTTTGAACAATGAGAATGATGAAGCTGTCGATGTCCTCGTCAAGGTAAGAATAAAGTTATAATTAGATGTACAGTAGAACATTGATTAACCGGACTAATTGTTGTCGATGGCATCCGGATAATCGAATGTATGAAGAATAATGTTGTGTATTTAATAAAAATAACAGATACATGCATAGATATCAACGAAAATAATGTTTATTAAGAAATTGAAACTTCCTTTTGTATGTACATATATATTTTCTTAGATTACATTACATACATATTCTAAACTGCAGCATAAATCGTGCAAAAATTCGAATTTTAGATATGTACATACGTAGTATAACTGAGTCCGTATAACTGAGGTCCGGATAATCGATGTTCTACTGTATGTAATTATCAATTACAATTTTCATCTATCCTTTTCCAGAGTGTTCGTGTCCTAGCCAACCTGTCAGTAAGTCCGGTAGCTGGTGAAGGTCTAGGAAGAGGACGAGCCTTGGCATCTTTACTAAGGCTACTTTTGGCAACAATGAGGTCAGTCAACTACAAACCAACATTCATATCTATTTATCTCATAAATAAACAATCAATCAATCAGTACATCAATTTTAATTCTTTTAGCATATCATAGATGCCGCCACCGACCGTAGCACGTAAATTTACCTTTACCCTTGTTAGATTCAATTCCAGATAAGATTTATATAAATATACAATATACAGAGTAAAGCGCATTTGCTCTATATTTACCCCCATGCTCTATCTAATCAAGTGTATTTTTACAGATGTTGTACTGTCAACAACGAACCCACAAGTTTGCTTATGGCAACACTAGGAGCCCTCCACAATATCGCGTTCTACAAACAGGACGACGTTGACCAGATCGATGATCCTAGATGGGATGACATCACAATGGTAATATATATATATATATATATATATATATATATATATACACATCACAATACATCCATAAGAGAATGAGACAACATGAATTAAGCGTCATTCATCATAAAAGCCGAAGTTTCCAAAGCACTCTTGTCCAACATTCCATTGAAAATTCACATATTTTTACCTTTGAACCCAATATTTTATATAGAAAGGATTGTGCTTTTAAAAGACTTCTTTCTGAAAGCAGTTTAATCTTTTTGAATTCGTCATGTTGTGTTAATAAAAGATCAGATCATAATATCATTCATAATTCATATCTAAATTTTTTAAACCTAATTAAAAACGATTAATCCTTTAATAATTTTGTGTGTATATATACATGTATATATACATGGTCTGTTCAAAAAGTACCCGGAATTACTAATAATTAAATTTCGCGGGTCTGGAGTGTCTGATTGTCAAAATTTTTTTTTTATTGTGTTGGTATACATGCCCCTAAAGTATGATGAAATTTTCAGCTATATTCACTGTTTACTTTGTCTGTGGTAGTCGCTAAGGTTCGACGTGTTTTTCTGAGCTCGGCGATTTTTACAATGGAAGAATTGAAAAGTCAAAGAATTTGTATTAAATTTTGCGTAAAAAATGAAATAAAGTGTTGCAAAGTGCAAAAATTCACCAGATATGGCTCCGTGTGACTTTTTCCTATTCCCAAAGTTGAAGAGACCCATGAAAGGACGGCGGTTTTCCTCGATTGAAGAAAAAAGGCCGAATCGCTGAGAGTGCTCAAGGACATATCAAAAAGTGAATATCAAGGGTGCTTCGAAAATTGGAAAAAACGCTGGCATAAGTGTATTATATCTGGGGGGGACTACTTTGAAGGGGACCACATTAATGTAGACGAATAAATAAATATTTTTTTGAAAAAACGAAAATTACGAAAACTTTTTGAACAGACCTCGTACATGTATATATGTAGTAATATATATTGATTGCTTCTTTTCCGAACAGTAAATCCAATAATAAAAAACAATTTTATTTTTGATGATGTTTAATAACGACGTTTCGGAACTAGATACGTTCCGTCATCAGGTTTATTCTGTCAAAGACAATGTTTTTTTTTAAAATTATTGATTAACATTAATTAATTATGGTCATTACAGATTATTTAGAAAAATTATAAAGGAATGGATTATGTACCAGTGTAAAGAGTAATATATAAAATTGAGAAGCAAAAATTATTTACCTGTAATAATTTATATATCCATATCACTAATATTTTTTGTTAAAAACACTCGATTTTTTTCGAGGATATTTGTAAATGTTTTGACTTCACAAGACTTTGTAACACACTGTTAAGGAATATATACGGACTTAGGCAAAAATATTTTTTTATGGCTCTTGTATTGGTAATTTATGAAAAATGGTAATGTATTGCTTTAGCAAATGTTGAGAAATATTATTATGTATATATATACACGCACATACATACAGTCGTTATTAAACATCTTCAAAAAACAAATTGTTTTTTATTATTGGATTTACTGTTCGGAAAAGAAACAATCAATATATATATATATATATATATATATATATATATATAGTTCTAAAAAATATATTTAATAATAATTTTGTGATTTAGGTTCTCTGTACGATGCTGACTTTGGGAAACGTCCAATCTATCGAGGCAGCCAGAGTGTTGAGCAATTTGACCAGGACCAGGAGGTGCCGAGAGATTTGCCTTTCTTGTGGAGGATTGAAAGTGTTGGTGGACTGTTTGCAAACTGGTAATAAAAAAATACAATAGCAAATTCTGACCAGAACTCTAAAATTTTGACCAGACCTATAAAATTGTAAACAAGACTCACAACTTCTGACGAGTACTCTAAAATTAAGACCAAAACTCTAAAACTCTGACCAAAACTCACAAATTCTGACCAGAACTCTAAAATTATGACCAGTACTCTAAAATTGTGTACAGCAACAATCTTGTAAATATTACTCGATTATTCTGAATTCTTTATTCACTGACCTGGACAACTCTATTTTTGCTCGTCAGTAGAGTCCTTTTCACGTACAGTCCATATTTCAAATTATTACAAGGTTTAGTTTGCTCGTCAGTAGAGTTCTATTCTCTGAAAGTCCACATCTCTGATCTGCACAGAATTCAAATCGCTCATAAGAAGAGTTCTTCTTTCTTAGAGTCCATATCTCTGATCCTCGAGAGATTTAGTTTGCTCGTCAGTAGAGTTCATTTTTTAGAATCCCCGAAATTCTATTTTTACTGATTTTTTCTGTTCGTCAGTAGAGTTCTTTTTTTGATAATGATATTTGTAGAGTCCATATCTCTAATTGCCATAGACAGTAGCATGTCAGTAGAGTTCATTTTTCTCAAAGTCCACATCTCCAATTTGCACAAACTTCAATTTGCTCGTCAGTAGAGTTCTTTTTTTGAGGATCCAAATATCTAATCAGCACAAGATTTAGTTTGCTCGTAAGAAGAGTTCTTTTTTCTTGTATTCTACATCTCTAAATTTAAAAAAGATTCAATTTGCTCATCAGTAGAGTTCTTTTTTCTTATTGTTAGTGTCTAGATTTCATATTTGCAGAATATTAAGTTTCCTTGTCAGTCGAATCCATATTTCTGATCCTCGAGTTGTTTAGTTTGCTCGTGAGTAGAGTTGTTTTTTTCAGAATCCCCGAACCTCTATTTTTACTGATTTTTTCAGTTTGTCAGTAGAGTTCTTTTTTTTTAAACCCATTCGTAGAGTCTCCGATTGTCATTGACTAATATAATACATTATTAATTCTTTCGGTTTGCTCGTCAGTAGAGTTCTATATTTATCTCACATCTCCAATCCTTATAGATTCACCACTACATATTACATTAGTGACTTCTTTAATTTGCTCGTCAGTAGAGTCCCTTTCTTCAGTTCCATAGTATTACATCGCTTATTATATATATAGAATGTTATAAATGACTTATAGATCACATAAAAGTGTTTTCTGGTGTCTGATAGATTGATATTGTCCTTCCTAATAGTCTTCACTAAATTAGTCAATATTTGGTCCCTTTTGGCGCCAATATCTACCAATTGTCATCTTTATTTCCACACCAACTCATTTTTTTTAAAATGATACCAACTAAAAACTGATGCATAAAATCAATTAGATCACTTTTCCTTTCAGATGATTCTGCAGAGTCCCTTCGCACCCTGGCAGGAGCCTGCGTAAACCTTTTAGGAGAACCAGGATTGAGGATTCCCTTTCATAAAGTAGGAGGTCCTGTGGTCCTAGTGAGACTTTTGGAGAAACAGACGCAATATCATCATAAGGATTGGCAACTTTGCGCCCTTTTGTGCCAGGTAAATAAAAAATTAGTGGTGCATGGCATCGTGCCTTAAGGCAAATTGCTGGAACTTACGGTACCAAAAACTGAATTATTAAAAAAAACTTTTAAAAAATTCGATTTTTGAGAAATTTGGATATTTTTTTAAAAAAATTGACATTTTTGAAAAATTTGTTTTTTTATATTTTGAGTTTTTCTTGTATTTTGATTAATTTTGAAAATTTTGAACATATTTTTGAGCAATCGCACTGCATAGCTGATTTGGAGTCGAAATATGAAAGCGCGCGCGCACACACACACATACACAAACACATATATACACACACACATCAATTTTTTCTAAGGTATGCCAAATTGTTCAGAAACCTCTAAAACGTAAAGATATATAAAAAATTTTCATTTTCGATTTTTTTGTGATTACTATAACTTATGTATGATAACTGTACCATCTAGAATTCTGTCATCATAACATTCTTCATAGCTTGTTTATATGTAAATCACGCCTGATCGCACGGCAAATAGATAGACATTTTTACATATTCACTACCAATAAATAAGCATAAGATAGCGTTGCCATTACAACCCCATTTTATGAGGCAGTATTCTTTTACATTTGATTTTTAGATTTAGTTTGCTCGTTAGTAGAGTCCTTTTCTTAATTCTATATTAAGTTTACTCGTCAGTAGAGTCCTTTTCTTAGTTCTAGATTAAGTTTGTTCGTCAGTAGAGTTCTTTCCCATTTGATTTCTGGATTCAGTTTGCTCGTCAGTAGAGTCCTCTTTAAAATACAAAGGTTGTAATTTGTTGGTTACGTAACACTGGCACAAAAATGTTACATACAGAATATCTCAACAATATATAACAATAACCAGATGTGTGATATTTAGGGGGCAATTCTGCCTCATAAAATAGCGTTGTCATGGTAACGGTATCTTATGCTTGTTTCTTGTTAGTGAAACTGTGAAAATGTCAATCTATTTGTCGTACGATCAAGCGTATTTTACATATAAACAAAGCAAAGAAGAATGTTATGATAACTACAGCATCCAAGATTCTGTTATCATAACATCCTTCATTTGCATGTTTATATGTAAAATACGCCTGATCGCACAGCAAATAAATAGACATTTTTACAGATTCACTAACAACAAACAAGCATAAGATAGTAAGATATTTTATAAGGCAGAATTGACCCCTTAGTAAAATTTGTTGATAATTACATTTTAGGTTTCAATTATCATTGTTTAATTTAGGCTTTATGGAACTATCTAATGGACTGCAGTGATGTAGAAGCAGCCCTCGGCGAAGAGACTTCAGAACAAACTGTTTGGGTTCTTCTAGAACTTTTAGGTAAGAACCGAACCAAAAAAATAGATTTATTTTATAATATAAATATTATAAAATAAAAAAAATATTGTATAAATATTTCATAGATGATGGTGGTCCTTCGGACCATTACACAAACGACTACGAAGAATTTTACCACGTTGGTGCACAATTAGTTGGTTACATCGAAGGAAATCTGTATGGACCTGATGAGATTACAGAAATAGCTCCATTAAGGAATTGAAATTAAAAAAAAAAACGACATTACTCGCTTTGTCCTTGTAGTGTTAAACGGTTACCGTAACTTTATTGGAAGTCGCCTTAAAAGTTTTACTTCAAAAACGTAAAATTTAAGAGTTTAAAACACAAACGTATACGTAAAATATGTATTAGCGCAAAATAGATTTTATGCACTTGTCAGTAGCAATTTACCAACACAAACACCAAATTTAAATTATTATAATAATAAATAAATGGTAGTCTGCCCGAATGCAGGTCCATGGTGTGACAGCCACCACAAACAAATGATTTGGCAAAAAATTATGTATTATTAAAATTATCAAAATATTAGATATTACTAAATTATTATATATAAAAAAAAAATATTATATATTATTAAATTAATAAAAATGTCAGAGTGTGCTATAATTGATATTATTAGTTTTATATGTACAATATTAATTAAATTTAATACATATTATATATGATTATTAAACAATAATATTTTAAAATAAAACGGCCGTTTGATTTCAATATGTCAAGAAATAAATTATCACAAGTATCTTATCTTATAAAATATCTTATAAAAATCGGCTCTAATTTAATTATAAGAAATATGATAACCACTTTTATTGGATAATATTGCTCTCTTATCTTAACTTAAGATAAAATAATTTCTTTGAATAACTTTTAGGAACCAATTCTGCGGTAATATAGACGATAACATAGCATTTTTATGACAACCAAAAACATTGAAAATGTTTATTTATTTGCTGTGCAATCAGGCGTATTTTACATATAAACAAGCAAGGAAGAATGTTATGAGTGCATCTTTGTGATGCGCACGGTTTTTTGTGTAAATTACGGGTAATAGTCCAGTAAATTGATAGATTAACAGTTTTTACTACCAAGAAATAAGCATAATATAGCTTTGCCATACAACGATATGTTATCATCTATTTTAGCGCAGAATTAGCCCCAAAATTATAGTGATAAAAGTATCGTTTTGTTTTAATTATCTTATCGAATATTAGAATAAAAAAGCAAGTTTATCCAATTACGGTGCTATTAATTATTTTTTTCAGTAGCAATGATTTAGAATTCAATTTTTAACTTAAGTTTAAAGTTGTATTGAATATACTGTAGTTATCCCGTCACCAACCATAAGGTTTAGCACCTAGAAATAAATCAATAAACCCATCACCAAAATAGAATTGAAACATCATTTTACATATAATGTTACCACGAGACAAATAAGCAAAGCTGTTTTTGCAGACATTTCTGTTCAACCGTACTTAAATTAAATAAAATGGTAAAATATTTTTTTGTTAAGATGCAAGAGTAATTTAAATGTTTTACCAAAAAACAGTTTTACTTCAACAAAACAACTGCTAAAATAAAAAAATTAAAAAAACTCACCAGCAGTGCCTACAAAATTAGCCAACCATCCAGTTCCACCATTGTTGATGGTTGTTGTGTAACGAACCATCAGGTTATTACTGGAAGACGTGTACACTGCAGGTTGATCCTAAAATATTAAAAAATTAAACTAAAATTTAGTTTAGTCTTAAAAATATATATATAGACTTTTAACAAGATGTATTGGAGTAATATCACACCAGGACAAACCAGTCCACCATTGTTTTCGACTTTCATTATTGATCATAAACATGCTTAATTCGACTAACTAGAAAAAATCATGGTAATTGTTTACACAAATGCCAATTTCATTCACTAGTAAATAATTTAGTACAACGTTAACCAAGATCTGTTTTAAAAAAAAGCAGAAATGATCTGATTATACTTATTGGTTACACAAATCAGAACATTCCAATTTGAGGTGATTTCGAATGATTAATTTAAAAAATAATTAATTTAAATAGAATAGTTTATAATAATATATAACTATTAAAATATATCCATGTGTGGAAATAATTTCTAATGTAATGGAGTAAAATCAAACCAGTAAACAGTCACGATTGTTACTTAAAAAGAAATCATTAGGCTTTTATTATAAATCATATCGAAACTCAATTATTAACCAAAATCATGGTGATCTACCAGGGGAACAGTCACATATCAAACAATTTTAGTGGCTTTTATTATAAATCATATGGAAACTCACTATTATTTACCAAAATCATGGTGATCTACCAGGTAAACAGTCACATATCTAACAATTTAGTACCTACAGCGTTAGAAAAGTTCTGTTTTTAGATTAGTAGAAATGATTTGATTATTATTATTGGTTGCACACAATCAAAGCATTCTAAATTCAAGTCATTTATCGATTATTATTACAATATAACTCATTTGTATCATAAAACTTAAATAATTAAATTAAATTTTCTACTTACGCCTCCACAATATCTGGTAACAGTTTTATCAGTTCCTGACAAAGGATCCTTTTCTACAATTTCCAAGAAGTCGTTGGCACAAGTACTCGAGGAACCCATGTCGAAAACTAAAAGGAAAATTATCATTATATTATAATTATATATATATATATATATATTATTAAATATTTATATATAATTATTACTTGAGAATTTAAGTAGTACAACCAGTCCATTGGGTACTGATACGTCCCATGTGCAAGTACCAGCCTTTCGGTAAATTTGTGGATACAAGGGGCTCGAGAAGAGACCTGCATAGTTGAACAAGGTTCCTCCACAACCTCTTCCTAAATAAAAAAAAACAATAATAAATAAAATTAAATAAATTAATAATAATCCTCAACTAAATTTCTTACCTTGGTCGGTGCTAGTATATATGATATCAAAATTATAGCTGCCATAGTCCATTTTAGTATGAGACTTCAAAATCAGTTGCGTCGAATTTGAGAAAATAGGATCAGGAGTTTCGTACCCACAAAGTCTTGCAACTTTTAAGGAAGTCGAGACTTCACCATCGTAAATCTAAAAAATTATAAAAGATATTTATTGTAGTTATGGGGTGATTGGAAACAAGTAGAAAAAAAGTTGAAATAATATCTATTATTTATTATTATTAAATAAAAACAAATAAATAAAAGTAGCATTAGTTACCTCCAAATAGGTATCTTCACAACTTTCGTCCATGCTGTACATAAATAGAGCATTAAAGTACAGAGATAAGGTGTTATTTTCAGGGGCTGAAACTACTATTGTGCAATCGTCTTTGACATTGTCGTACATTATGCGTCCTTGGGTGTGGGAGAAGTTTCTAGAGCAAGCTAAAAAAAAAAGAAATAAAATATACCAGGTTTATTGAAAAAAAGTCTATTAAAACAGAGTACAATCGTGGTTAAGTAACCAAACTAAATATTGAGGATGGAGCTTGGAATTCCACAAGGATCAATATTTGGTCCACTCACTTGCTATTGAGTATTCCAATTTAAAACCAGTCTTCTCGATGGAACTGTCTGATTTGAAGCTGATGACCATTTCGTTTTCTCCAGAATAATAATCAAAAGGCTTCGAAGAGCCACATAAGAAATGGCGAGTTATTGGCATGCCTCCAAACTAAAAAAAAATTGAATAAAACCAACATTATGCATCTGTCGTTGTATGCGTTCCGATATCAACAAGGAAATCGGCATAGATAAATAAACATTTTAAAGTTACATCATAGTACAAATCTTGATTTAATGAAAAATACCTGAATCAGAAGAATTGTTACCCTGTTCCTTGAAAATAATAAAACAAATTAAATATTTATGCCGTGTAATAAACGTAAGTTTATTGATTAGAATTATTTCTATATTAGGTTGTCAAATATCTCCCTTCCGCCTTTTTGTATTATAAACCAAGAGCAAAAAAGCGGAAGCGAGATATTTGACAACCTAATATTATTCGTAAATAAAAGGGACTCTACTGACAACCAAACTAAAAATGAAAAAAGGAGGAGAAAAAAGGACGAGCAAAATAAAAATAAAATTCAAAGAGACTCTACTGATGATTAATTTAAAATTAAAGATAAAAGGGACTATACCGATGAGCATACTGAAAGGGACTATACTGACGAGCATACTAAGAACAAAATTAAAAAGGGACTCTACTGACTCTACTAAAAAAAAGAAGGTGGTAAAAAATAAAAATAAATCAGTACTTACCGCGTATGGTCTATTATCTTTCGGAGCCTTTCCAAAAACAAAATCATTCCCCAAGCCTTCTGATATAAACTGAGAATGCTGCAAGAGAACAAAACAATTAACCAAAATTAAAAACTAGTGGTGTATGGCATCGTGCCTTGAGGCAAATTGCTGGAACTTTCGTACCGTAATGAAATATTCGAGAAATTTTAAACGTTTTCAAATATATTATTGCAAATACTGTAACTTTCATTATCTTTGCTATCTTGTTATATCTGAGCAAATCAAATGTAAATCATAAATCATTTATCATCTCCAGAACATTAACAATCGTCATTTAATTTCGAATTCAATTTCAAAAAAAAATAGTTGCCTAATTTACACAAAATTGAAAAAAAGCTCCCGTACAGTCACAGTCTAAACGCATTTGCAAATAATTCTGTGCGACATTTTCACTTATACTGTGCTTAGCACGGCGGCATTTTCACATTTTTCAATAGTTTTCACAAAATTGGAAAAGTGGTCCAGTACATAAACAGTCTAAACGCACTTGGGTATACATTTGCACCGGAGTGGCGCTTAGACTGTGCTTAACATGGGTAATTTTTAAAATTTTTGTATTTAGTATTTTTCATCATCAACTGTATTTTCCAGACATGAAAAATAAAAGGACTCTACTGACAAGCAAACTATATTTTGCATTATATGAACTGACGAGCAAACTGAAATACTCGTCTGCTCGTCAGTAAAGTCCCCTTTTATATATTTTAACTTTTGCTCGTCAGTAGGGTCCTTTTATTAATTCTAGATTAGTTTGCTCGTCAGAAGAGTCCCTTTTTATTTCTAGATTAGTTTGCTCGTCAGTAGAGTCCCTTTTTTAATTCTAGATTAGTTTGCTCGTCAGTAAAGTCCCTTTTTTAATTCCAGATTAAGTTTGCTCGTCAGTAGAGTACCTTTTTTAATTCTAGATTAGTTTGCTCGTCAGTAGAGTCCATTTTTTAATTCTAGATTAGTTTGCTCGTCAGTAGAGTCCCTTTTTTATTACTAAAAATGCGGACATACAAAACACACACACATATCCATTTAGTTTCTGAGGTATGTCTCTTAAAAATGTTCAGAAACCTTCAAAACGTTGAGAAATGCAAAAATTTTCATTTTAGATTTTCGACCCATTACTATAACTACCCTACGGGAAGTTAAAAATAATTATCTACTATCATCTATCAGGGAAGGAGAAGAATGCAGACGATTGACGACTTACGCGAGAAGAGAAAATACAGGGAACTGAAAGCCAAAGCACATGATCAACAAGCATGGAAACAAAAATTTGGAAAGGAAAATACATGAAATAAGAAATAGGGATAGGGAATAGTGGTAATGGGATGAAGGGCAAGGAAGTCATTTGTTGTGGTGGCTCTCACACCATGGACCTGCCTTCGGGCAGACTACCATTTATTTATTATTATCGTCTATCACCTGTTTATCAGATATCTCCAAAACATCCCGACTGCACACACCATCAGCATCGGGTTCTTGCAAATCACAAGTCGCCACATGGACGTCTATCCTGGTACCTGTTGGTGCAGTCAACAACCAGGTGCACCTTAAGGAAGGAGGATACTTTGTAGGGAATCCTGGTGCAGTCAGGATTTGACGAGACTTTGTCACGTCGAGGACGTTCTTACCACACAAAGCTGGGTAAAATGATAATTATAGTTGGGTAAATAAAGGCACATATACTTTGTAAAAATATATGGTACACACATGGTATAGATTTTATGGTAGCATTAAACCCTGAACTTGTATGTTCTCCATCTGACACAAATCGTATCCACAAAGCATTTGTGGATGATATTACAATATCCGGTAGCATGTGACCACAGTATCTTCCGATAAGTGGTGCAAATCCTGTGCTACCATCACGAACCTGGGGGTAAAAAAATTAAAAAATTAACAAGAAACTAAAAAACTTAGGAATCGATTCTGCCGCATAAGAGAGCAAGGTTATGGCTATGTATAAAACAATATATATATATATATATATTTATATATCCAATTCCCATACAAACCGAGACAGCTAGTATATATATAATCATGTATAAATCGATATATACATTTATATATCCAATTCCCATGCAAACCGAGACAGCTAGTATATATACAATCATGTATAAATCAATATATACATTTATATATCCAATTCCCATACAACTTGATACAGCTAGTATATATATAATCATGTATAAATCAATATATACATTTATATATTCAATTCCAATCAAAACCAAGACAGCTAGTATATATAAAATCACGTATAAATCGATATATACATTTATATATTCAATTCCCATGCAAACCGAGACATCTAGATATAATCATGTATGAATCAATATATGTTAGATAACAGGGTCTTTCTCACTCAGCTTCATACATACGAATGGCACGTAAAATAATTGCAAAAAAATTTAATTTTTTTTCGTACAAATTTTTAACAGTATATTTTAAAATTACATTTTTAAGTGCCCATCATTGCGTGCCATTCGTATGTTATGAAGCTGAGTCAGAAAGACCCTGTTATCTAACATATATTGATTTATACATGATATATATATACTTGCTCTGTATCAAATTGTATGAGAATTGGATATATAAATGTATATATCGATTTATACATGATTATAATATATATATATATATAGTATATATATATAATATATATATATTATATATATTATATATATATATATTAGCTACCTCGGTTTGCATGGGAATTGGATATATAAATGTATATATTGATCTATACATGATTATATATATATACTATCTGTCTCAGTTTGTATGGGAATTGGATATATAAATGTATATATTGATTTATACATGATTATATATATACTAGCTGTATCAAATTGTATGGGAATTGGTAATATAAATGTATATATTAATATATACATAATTATATATATACTAGCTGTCTCGGTTTGTATGGGAATTGGATATATAAATGTATATATTGATTTATACATGATTATATATATACTAGCTGTATCAAATTGTATGGGAATTGGTAATATAAATGTATATATTAATATATACATAATTATTATATACTAGCTGTCTCGGTTTGTATGGGAATTGGATATATAAATGTATATATTGATTTATACATGATTATATATATACTAGCTGTATCAAATTGTATGGAATTGGTAATATAAATGTATATATTAATATATACATAATTATATATACTAGCTGTCTCGGTTGTATGGGAATTGAATATTTAAATGTATATATTAATTTATACATGATTATATATACTAGCTGTCTCAAATTGTATGGGAATTGGTAATATAAATGTATATATTAATATATACATGATTATATATATACTAGCTGTCTCAAATTGTATGGGAATTGGATATATAATGTATATATCGATTTATACATGGTTATATATATACTAGCTGTCTCGGTTTGTATGGAATTGGATATATAAATGTATATATCGATTTATACATGATTATATATATACTAGCTGTCTTGGTTTGTAGGAGATTGGATATATAAATGTATATATATTTATACATGGTTATATTTATACTAGCTGTTTTAGTTTCAATGGGAATAGATATATAAAGTATATATTGATTTATACATCATTATATACCTTAGTTTCGATGGAAATTGGATATATAAATGTATATATTGATTATACATCATTATATACATACTAGCTGTCTTAGTTTCGATGGGAATTGGATATATAAATGTATATATTGATTTTACATGATTATATATATATATATATATATATATATTATATACTACGGTCCTGGTGCTATTTGTGCGTTTTCTACATTCTATATGACAACATGATAAATACGCCTGACTGCACACTAACCCCATAGCTTTTGTCAATATTCAGTACAAAAAGTTCCTCAATAACATAGCCTTGCCATAACATTTGCCTATTATGCAACAAAATCTATCCTTAAACTTTACCAAATTATTTTTTTCGTGTCAATTATATATTTACCTCCAAGTAGTCGCAGTTACATTTATACTCAGCATCCTTATTGGTGTGGTTAACACATGGTGCCAAATGGAAATCCTGAAATTCTAATTTAATATTTTTGCCCAACGTTGTATTCAACGACCAGTGGCAGTCTAGATTATTTAAATATCCTTCGGAGTTCATCAGAGTACCAGGATTTAGCATAAACTGCTGATTTGTGTCTGTTATGTTCAGTAGACCACCACAACCTTGAGACTCTCCTGGTAAAAGATAAAAGAACGATAAAAGAAATAGTGAAATTGTGAAAATGTTTCTATATTTGCCGTGCAATCAGGCGTATTTTACATATAAACAAGCAAGAAAGAATGTTGTGGTAACAGAATTTTAGATAGTGCTGTTATAATTATAATATAATTCTTGCTTGTTTATATGTACGGCAAATAAAAAGACATTTTTCCCAATTATCCTTTATACCTGCGACAAAATAACATGAGCAATAAATCCACTAAGTTGAACCCCATGATCAGTCCTCATGTGTATAGTCATTTGTGTTTTAGATGATTTCAAAACTGGTAAAGTGTCATTTGCTAAATGTCCACACAATTGAGCAAGTTTTCTTCCTTTTTCACCATTCCATTCAAATATTGCCAGGTAGTTAGTAGCAACTTGGGTTGAACTCCATTTCCAGATGATCAATTCTGGAGAAAAATAGAAATAGAAGAATAAAGTTAACTAGTGGTGTATGTCATCGTGCCTTAAGGCAAATTGCTGCAACTTCCCTTTACCATAATGAAATATTCGATAAATTTTAAACGTTTTCAAATATATTATTATAAAATACTGTAACTTTCATTACTTTTGCTATATTGTTATATATCTGCGCAAATCAAATGTAAATCA
>NW_020539725.1:63706973-63758347 GCF_003426905.1 Ctenocephalides felis | reverse complement strand
TTTATATATCTTTACGTTTCAGAGGTTTCTGAACATTTTGGCATATCTTATATGTATGTCTATGACAAAATGAAGAATTGATGAAATTTTTGGCCAAATGATATTTGGCGATATATTTGGATAATTATCAGATATTTGATGATTTAAAAAAATAGTAATATTTTGTTACAATTTTCAGAATTTTTTTTCAAGATTTTCAAAAATATACAAGTTTTATGCTTTAAATATGAATTTTAAATTTACAATTCATTTTCAAATGTATATATTTCAAATGTGTTATTCTAATCGTAATAAATATATTCTAAGATGGATTCATTCGACACCTCTTGCTAATGTAAACTTCTCAAGTGTTTTGAGCGATAAGATTGTCACTGTAAATTTTATGAACGATAAAATATATAGTGATTATAATTATCTATTTGAAAATGCTTAAAACAATTGTTACTAATAATCGATCAATATTTATCGATTACTATTTTTTTCCTCGAATATTTAATTTTGGTTCGGGAGGTTTCAGCAAATTGCCTTAAGACACGATGCCATGCACTACTAGTTTGTATTTCTTATACTATATTCAGTGTTGAAATTTCATTAGTCAGAGTTAGTATAACTAAAGATTCAGCAATTTTAATCTTGCGCTGCTCATCTTCTCCAAGCTCTGATCTTTTAATATCTTACATCTCGTACTAAAAATATTAGATATTTTCATTTACTCCATCGCAACTTCCAATTTATATTTCCTTTTTAATAATCTCACGTTGTATTTTTATATAAGAATTTATGAGATCGTATTCGAATAATAACAGAATGAGTTATGACTGCGTTCAGAGCCGAGTGTTGTGATTAATGATATTCAATATGCAATAATGCGAAAGAACTCGTAAACCTTTATACACCTTATGAACTTATTTATATACACATAATATTTTTTTTGTTGCCCTGATGTATAGGAAATCGTTTCATTACGATTTTTCTTAGTGATATAATCAATCTAGTTGCTTGGCTCGGAGATTTTTCATAAGAAATATCAAAGGCTATGTAATATTACTCTAGGTCTAAACTAAGGCAAACTGCTAAACTTCCCGTACCAAAAATTATTTTTTTTAAATAAGCTTCAAAAAGTCTGGAAAACTTTGAGGGGTTTTAAAATGCCTAATGACCTTTTTTAAACGCTGATGACGTTTTTTAACTTCCCGTAGGGCTAGTTATTGTGATCGCCCAAAAATCGAAATTGAAAATTTTTACATTCACGTTTTGTAGGTTTCTGAACATTTTGGCAAACCTCAGAAAAAATGGATGTGTGTGTATGTATATATGTATGAATACAATTTTTTGTCTACGTTTTTGGGCTAAAGGATCCGATTTGAATGGTTCAAAAAGCATTCGATTCCTATTGATATCGATACGTGCTGATTTTGACAAAAGTGGTTCAGCCGTTTTGGAGATACAATAAAGCAAAGAGGTCAGAAAATAGAAGTTGATTGTTTAAGAGTACGTGGCATCCGATTTGAATGATTAAAAAAATATTCAATTCGTATGGGGAGAAGTTGTAATTAAATTTTGGCAGAGGCAGGTCTAGCCGTTTTGGAGATGTGGAGCTAAATATGCAAAAAATGGCAGTTTTTGAAAGAACTAAGCATCCGATTTGAATGATTGCTTTTGGAAAAAAATATTATTTTTGTTTAAAAATTTTTATCTGTATTTAAAAAAATGTTTTTCATTAAATTTTACTCTTTGAATATTTCATTATGATACGCGAAATTTCAGCAACTTGCCTAATGCACCACATGAAGCCATACAACACTTGTTTATTTCTATTTTTGTTAAAAAGTATTTAGGGCTATGGCTGTTTTATTATGTTTGAGATGGATTACTAGTATCATTACCTTATATCCTGATTTTTTTTTGTTATACCTTTAGAACAATACTGTTTTTTTTTCTTTTTTCACTTAAAAATTTCAATTATTACTATAAAAAAAATTACTACAAAAAATGTTCAAACTTTCAACTGTATATTATTATACATAATATTCAAAATATTCATAAGTTTTATAATATAATAGTCAAAATTTTCAAGATTCGTTAATTTTCTTAGATTTTTTACATTGTGTCTTATAATAATTAGACTAAATTAAATAATTTGTTTCCACTCTATAAGCAATAAAACTATTAAAAAACACGAAATTTCGAACTTTCAACTTAATTCAAAACAATTGTTAAGGAGATAACATATCCTTTAATTTTTAATTTAATTACTGTCCTTAGAAATACTTAAATTACTAGCAGCTAAATTATTCTATATATTCTATATAATCTATGTATTAATCTATTATCAAAAACGAAATATAATTTATAAAAATATAAAAACTTGGAAACTTATTTTAACAAAATTGTTGACTTTCGAACATATCATATTAATATAGTTTCTTACATATTCGAAAGTTTCAAAATCGTATTTTTTATAATCTTAAAGTGAACTCATGGAGAATATTTATAAGTATTCTAAAATTATCAGGCTAAATTAACTATCATAAATTTCACGATACAATTGTTAATTTTTCAAGGCTTGTTAATTTATATATTCTAATTTTATATATAGATTAAAAGCTTTAGATAATTATTATTCTAGCGTTAAATTACTATCCATTGCGTTTCAAATATTTTTTGAGAGACATCTACCAATGTTTTTTAAGAACAGAATAATATATTTTATTTTACCTTCTACGTCCAATTTTCAACAAAATACAAATTTTCACATGAGACTTCCTTAAAAAAAAATTAAAACCTTAAATAAATTAATACCGTATTGGCATTTGTTATAGTTCTGTATTACCCATGTATGCCTTTATTAACATAATTAAAATTTAGAAACAAATTATGAATTATTATTTATTAAAAATATAACTCCCCCACTTAATAAAAATTCATTTACTAAAGTTCAATTACGATTAACTTTTATTACAATCATCAAAGCAATAATATTATTTTTAATAACAGTGATATGCAATTACTTTGAGCTTGGATATTAATTCCATAATTCATTACTCGAAATTACTTTGCGCATCGATACACGGACTCCATGTAATTTGTTTAGTATAATTATCCCGCGGTCTATTGGCGATAATACATTCTGAATTATTAATGGAGTTTGATTCATGTCCGGGAGTATGGAGTGTATATGGAGTATGGAGTTTTCCCAGCACATTACAATAATATATTTACATAGGAACAGGGCCGGCCGCGTCCCGTGGGGCCTGCCGGAAAATGGGGTCACTTTGGATGGAGTCACATTTTTTGCGATAGATTATTTTACGCTACATTATTCAACCAATGCAAAATATAAATTTTATAGGTACATTTTTTACAAAAATAACACTGTATACAACCTAATCTGGTATTTTGTCCGAAGTATTTGTCGCCAGAGTTGGAAATAGTATTAATTTAATTTAGCTCTTGTAAAACGCTTTTCTCAAGTTGAATAAACTATTTTATTTATTATTTTTATTGGTCACACCTTTGCCAAGATGAAGTTTTGTTGGTCTCTCTTACCTTAGACCTGGTATTTTATCATCACTACTCATTAGCAGAGTTGGAAAAATTATTCATTCGTTTTCGCACCTTTGAAAAGTTAAAAATTCAGTTGGTCTTTTTTACCCATCCACAAGCGAGCTATTTTAAAACACCTGCTGATTCTAACTAAACTTAATCTTATAAGACAATTAAACTGGTGATGCATCGCATCGTGGCTTCAGGCAAAATTTCTGGAACTTCCCTATACCAAAATTAATTTTTTTGAAGAACCCTTGACTTTTCTGAACACTGAAAAAAATTGATATTTGAGAATTTTGGAATTTGGACTTCCTAAAATATATATAATTTATGATGCATATATCTCAGATCATTTTCGTCATCTAATAATTATTTTTACTTCAATGGGATCTCCGAAACTGCCAGATCTGTCTTTTCAAAACATAATGCCAGTTGTTTATTTCGTGTACAAGATAAAAGTTTTGAATCATTCGAATCGGACGCTTTGCTATCTCAAAAACTAAATTTCTATTTTGGCACTTTGAAACGGCTGGACCTGCCTTTTCCAAAAAACGGAAAGTCTCCTCGTCAATACAAATCGAATGTTTTAAATTATTCAAACGATTGATCTGTGTTTACAAAATGGTCGACAAAAATTTGTATCGTGCACACACACACACATATACATCATTCTTTCTGAAGTATGCTACAATGTTCAGAAACTTTTAAACGTAAGATATGCAAAATTTATCATTTCGATTACTATATCTTATCTATTACACAGGTCAACAAAGAAAATGGTGCAAACGATTTTAATGCTATTTTCAAGTATATTTGGGGCGCTGATTTCAAAAATGACATTTGTTTTTTTCTATGAGCTTTAGTTTTCAAGATACGATATATATGATTATTTTACGATATTAGGTGCGCAACTAAGTTCTCGCTTTTTTTCGATGAAAATGTAACTTTATTATAAAAAAAATGCATCAATTGAGTTCGATACAGTTCTCCAGTGATGGTTTCACTCGGTTTCAACAGCTCATAATAAATAACACCGACCTGGTCCCACCATATATAGAGCAAACCTTCGCAGTGAATATTCGGCCAAACCGAGATTTTCTCGTCTTTGGATTGCTGTAATGTATTCATTTTTTATCACCTGTCACGATGTGATGAAGAACCTCTTCTTTTTCGCCGCTGGAGCAGTTGTTTACAGGCGAATAAACGACGCTCGACGTCTCTTGGCTTCAACTCACAAGAAACCGAAGTTTCTTGCTTCTAAATCATCCCCGACGCATGCTATAGCTTGGAAATGGTTGATGGGTAAATCCTAATTCTAAAGCAAGATCTTCTGGAGTTTGGCACGAATCCTCTTCGAACAAGGCCTTCAATTTAGCGTTTTTGAAGGTTTTGGCCTTCTTCACGAGGGTGGTCGTCAACATCAAAATCATCATTTTTGAAGCGACAATAACCTTCACGGCATGTTATTCGCTCAGAGCAACATTTCCGTAGGTCTCGATGCACTTGAGTTCCCGTTTTTTTTTGAATGGAAGAAGAAAATCAACACTCCTCGCAAATAACGATTGTTGGCATAAAATTGGACATATTCACTTAACCAGAAGTATAATGCAAAAACGAAATCAATTATGTGTCGCAGCAGTGTTGTTTACTTACTCTAAGCTTGCTTCAAGACGTTTTGGATTTGTCAAAATCGACCAACCCTTATGATAGAGCCATATACTGACAAACAGCGAGAACTTAGTTGCGCACCTAATATAAGGAACGAAAGTACAAAGAGTAATAACAATTCGAATGTTATTTTAATGAGATATGACTACTCGTACATACAAACTTACAAGACCCATTCGGCTTTAGTTGGAACATTAGTTGACACTGTGAAAGTTCTTTTCCGTGACGACCTCGAATGACCTGGTTTCGGCAACTTCTTTGTATCTCAAAAACTAGAGCTGATACAAAAAAATGGTTTGCAGATTTGAAATTAGCGCAAAAAATACTGTAAGAATCAGCTCTAACATTTGAGGCACCAAAAAAAAAACTTTTTTTTGTTGGCCTGTGTTATTTAAGTTCCAAATACGATGATCCTGGATAAAAAATAATTAATTTAAATAAAATAGTTTATAAAAATATATAACTATTAAAATATATCCATGTGTGGAAATAATTTCTAATGTAATGGAGTAAAATCAAACCAGAAACAGTCACGATTGTTACTTAAAAAGAAATCATTAGGCTTTTATAAATCATATAGAAATTCAATTATTAACCAAAATCATGGTGATGTACCAGGGAAACAGTCGCATATCTAACAATTTAGTGGCTTTTATTATAAATTATATGGAAACTCACAACTATTAACCAAAATCATGATGATGTACCAGGGGAACAGTCGCATATCTAACGATTTAGTACCTACAGTGTTAAAAAAAGTTCTGTTTTCAAATTACTAGAAATGATTTGTTCATTCTTATTGGTTGCACTAATCAGAGCATTATAAATTCAAGTCATTTATTAATTATCTTCTATCTTCTATATATATAAAAATAAGTCGGGTTTTCCTTCCTGACGAAATAACTCCAGAACGCACAAACCGATATCGACAATTTTGCATTCGTTGGAAAGGTCTCGGTATAAGTAAGGTTTATAGCTAAGAAATTGCTGGAACTTCACGCACCGTAATTAAAAATTCGAGTAATGACATTAGTAAGAATTATCAGAATTATGCTTGGTTAAGTCAACGAGCAATTCTTGCCGCAAAGAATAATGATGTACACGCACTGAATTTCACCATTCAATCAAAAATTGCTGGCGATTTGGTGACATACCAATGATTCCGACTGGTCTTCCGTTTGACTTCAAACGATTGCAATTTCCAGTTTGCCTTGCGTTCGCAATAACAAGTCGCAAAGCCAATCGCTTATTGTTTGCGTGTATTTCAAATAGATTATTTAGAAAATCATTGTTTTTCACATATAGGCAGTTATACGTTGCCTGTTCACGAGTTGGAAAACCATCCGCTTTGTTTGTGTTAACGTCAGACCAAAAAACAAAAAATGTGGTTTACCAAAGAGCACTTCAATGAAACGGATAATTTGCGGATTCACTTTCATTTACTTAGAGAAGTTCAACTAAAAAACACTTCATTTTTGTAATCAAAATAAATTCGTTACTGTTGTATAATAAAATCCTTTTTCCTTTTAAAAATATAAAACAAACAAAAAATTTCTTCATCCTTCTCGCGAAACCATCTTGTAGCGAAACGGAGTTCGTCGGGTTTGCTAGTTATTACAATATAACTCATTTGTACCATAAAACTTAAATAATTAAATTAAATTTTCTACTTACGCCTCCACAATATCTGGTAACAGTTTTATCAGTTCCTGACAAAGGATCCTTTTCTACAATTTCCAAGAAGTCGTTGGCACAAGTACTCGAGGAACCCATGTCGAAAACTAAAAGGAAAATTATCATTATTATTATAATTATATATATATATATATATATATATATATATATATGTAAATATTTATATATAATTATTACTTGAGAATTTAAGTAGTACAACCAGTCCATTGGGTACTGACACGTCCCATGTGCAAGTACCAGCCTTTCGATAAATCTGTGGATACAAAGGGCTCGAGAAGAGACCAGCATAGTTGAATAAGGTTCCTCCACAACCTCTTCCTAACAGAAAATGACAATAATAAATAAAATTAAATAAATTAATAATAATCCTCAACTAAATTTCTTACCTTGATCAGTACTCGTATAGATGATATCAAAATTATAGCTGCCATAGTCCATTTTAGTATGAGACTTCAAAATCAGTTGCGTCGAATTGGAGAAAATAGGATCAGGGGTTTCGTATCCGCAGAGTTTTGCAACTTTTGAGGAAGTCGAGACTTCACCATCGTAAATCTAAGAAATTATAATGAATATTTATTTTGGTGAAGGGTGATTGGAAACAAGTAGAAAAAAAGTTGAAATAATATCTATTATTTATTATTATTAAATAAAAATAAATAAATAAAAGTAGTATTAGTTACCTCCAAATAGGTGTCTTCACAACTTTCGTCCATGCTGTACATAAATAGAGCATTAAAGTACAGAGATAAGGTGTTATTTTCAGGAGCCGAGACTACAATAGTGCAATCGTCTTTGACATTGTCGTACATTATACGTCCTTGGGTGTGGGAGAAGTTTCTGGTGCAAGCTAAAAAAAAAGAAATAAAATATACCAGGTTTATTGAAAAAAAGTCTATTAAAACAGAGTACAATCGTGGTTAAGTAACCAAACTAAATATTGAGGATGGAGCTTGGAATTCCACAAGGATCAATATTTGGTCCACTCACTTGCTATTGAGTATTCCAATTTAAAACCAGTCTTCTCGATGGAACTGTCTGATTTGAAGCTGATGACCATTTCGTTTTCTCCAGAATAATAATCAAAAGGCTTCGAAGAGCCACATAAGAAATGGCGAGTTATTGGCATGCCTCCAAACTAAAAAAAAAATTGAATAAAACCAACATTATGCATCTGTCGTTGTATGCGTTCCGATATCAACAAGGAAATCGGCATAGATAAATAAACATTTTAAAGTTACATCATAGTACAAATCTTGATTTAATGAAAAATACCTGAATCAGAAGAATTTGTTACCCTGTTCCTTGAAAATAATAAAACAAATTAAATATTTATGCCGTGTAATAAACGTAAGTTTATTGATTAGAAATTATTTCTATATTAGGTTGTCAAATATCTCCCTTCCGCCTTTTTGTATTATAAACCAAGAGCAAAAAAGCGGAAGCGAGATATTTGACAACCTAATATTATTCGTAAATAAAAAGGGACTCTACTGACAACCAAACTAAAAATGAAAAAAGGAGGAGAAAAAAGGACGAGCAAAATAAAAATAAAATTCAAAGAGACTCTACTGATGATTAATTTAAAATTAAAGATAAAAGGGACTATACCGATGAGCATACTGAAAGGGACTATACTGACGAGCATACTAAGAACAAAATTAAAAAGGGACTCTACTGACTCTACTAAAAAAAAGAAGGTGGTAAAAAATAAAAATAAATCAGTACTTACCGCGTATGGTCTATTATCTTTCGGAGCCTTTCCAAAAACAAAATCATTCCCCAAGCCTTCTGATATAAACTGAGAATGCTGCAAGAGAGAACAAAACAATTAACCAAAATTAAAAACTAGTGGTGTATGGCATCGTGCCTTGAGGCAAATTGCTGGAACTTTCGTACCGTAATGAAATATTCGAGAAATTTTAAACGTTTTCAAATATATTATTGCAAATACTGTAACTTTCATTATCTTTGCTATCTTGTTATATCTGAGCAAATCAAATGTAAATCATAAATCAATTTATCATCTCCAGAACATTAACAATCGTCATTTAATTTCGAATTCAATTTCAAAAAAAAATAGTTGCCTAATTTACACAAAATTGAAAAAAAGCTCCCGTACAGTCACAGTCTAAACGCATTTGCAAATAATTCTGTGCGACATTTTCACTTATACTGTGCTTAGCACGGCGGCATTTTCACATTTTTCAATAGTTTTCACAAAATTGGAAAAGTGGTCCAGTACATAAACAGTCTAAACGCACTTGGGTATACATTTGCACCGGAGTGGCGCTTAGACTGTGCTTAACATGGGTAATTTTTAAAATTTTTGTATTTAGTATTTTTCATCATCAACTGTATTTTCCAGACATGAAAATAAAAAGGACTCTACTGACAAGCAAACTATATTTTGCATTATATGAACTGACGAGCAAACTGAAATACTCGTCTGCTCGTCAGTAAAGTCCCCTTTTATATATTTTAACTTTTGCTCGTCAGTAGGGTCCTTTTATTAATTCTAGATTAGTTTGCTCGTCAGAAGAGTCCCTTTTTATTTCTAGATTAGTTTGCTCGTCAGTAGAGTCCATTTTTTGATTCTAGATTAGTTTGCTCGTCAGTGGAGTCTCTTTTTTAATTCTAAATTAAGTTTGCTTGTCAGTAGAGTCCCTTCTTTAATACTAGATTAGTTTGCTCGTCAGTAGAGTCTCTTTTTTAATTCTAGGTTAGGTTTGCTCGTCAGTAGAGTCTCTTTTTAATTCTAGATTAGTTTGCACGTCAGTAGAGTCCCTTTTTTAATTCTAGATTAGTTTGCTCGTCAGTAGAGTCCCTTTTTTAATTCTAGATTAGTTTGCTCGTCAGTGGAGTCCCTTTTTTAATTCTAAATTAAGTTTGCTCGTCAGTAGAGTCCTTTTTTTAATACTAAAATTGCGGACATACAAAACACACACACACGCTCACACACACACATACATGCACGCATTCATTTAGTTTCTGAGGTATGCCTTAAAAATGTTCAGAAACCTTTAAAACGTTGAGAAATGCAAAAATTTTCATTTTCGATTTTCGGCCCATTACTATAACTACCATACGGAAAGTTAAAAATAATTATCTACTATCATCTATCAGGGAAGGAGAAGAATGCAGACGATTGACGACTTACGCGAGAAGAGAAAATACAGGGAACTGAAAGCCGAAGCACATGATCAAGAAGCATGGAAACAAAAGTTTGGAAAGGAAAATACTCAAATAAATAAATAGGTTATGGGATGAAGGGCAAGGAAGTCATTTGTTGTGGTGGCTCTCACACCACGGACCTGCCTTCGGGCAGATTACCATTTATTATTTACTATCATCCCTCACCTGTTTATCAGATATCTCCAAAACGTCTCGACTGCACACACCATCAGCATCGGGTTCTTGCAAATCGCAAGTCGCCACATGGACGTCTATCCTGGTACCTGTAGGCGCAGTCAACAACCAGGTGCACCTTAAGGAAGGAGGATACTTTGTCGGGAAACCTGGAGCAGTCAGGATCTGTCTCGACTTGGTAACGTCGAGGACGTTCTTACCACACAAAGCTAGAAGGAAAAAATTAGAGTTATATTAGATGATCCGATTGACGTTGTCCTGTACCCACATCTACGTTTTTTTAATGTCCTATACTAATATTTACCGTTCAGTTAAAAATAATAACTAGCTGTAAGTGGAATTCTGTCTTGAGGCAATTATGGCATCGTGCCTTAAGGCAAATTGCAGGAACTTCCCGTACCGTAACGAAATGTTCGAGGAATACTGAATGTGTTCAAATAGATTATATATTGTAACATTGTCTAATATTTATAAGAATTATATAAACTGTATTGCAGAGTTGAAATTATTTGTAAAGTATATTAGAACTATAGTCAGAATTAAAAATAAAATCTGAAATATTTTCGATATACAAAAAACTAAAAAAAAAAAAATTAAAAAAAAAAAAATGGAACAAAATTTTTTTTTCCAAAATCAATTTGGATGATGATTGTTGATCCGTACGCCCGAAAACGTGGGCGAAAATTTGTATCCATACATACACACACACACACACACACACACACACATCCATTTTTTCTGAGGTATGCCAAAACGTTCAGAAACCTTCAAAACGTCGAGAAATGTAAAAATTTTCAATTTCGATTTTCGGCCCATTACAATAACTTACCCTACGGGAAGTTAATTATTGTTTTTCGAATTACAATTTAAACCAATATATGAGTGATGTTAAATGTAGTACTGTTTCAAATAAAATGATTATTCTCAATTCCCACAAATAACACTTTATTTATCCCTTTAACAAATATTTCATTGTTCAATAAAATTGTATATTAGTATAGAACAAATTTGTTTCGTATTTATTTATTATATATGATTTTTTAGTTATACCTGTAGATGTGGATGTATAAATGAATGAATTTTTGTTTATTCACGACTAAAACATTGATTTTCCAAATTTATCACACAAAAATTATCGCCTGCCCTTGTCATTTATAGCATAAGATATACATATTGGAAATTAAAGTCTTTTAAAAGGTATAAATAAATAAAATATAAATTCAGAAAGAATTAATATATATCATTCACGGTAAAGGTATACAATTATTATATACAATACTTATTATATACAAGGTATTGTATACAATATCCTTATACAATATCACCGTGGATTTTTTCACTCAAAATAATTGCTTCAATAATGTTGCCCATAATTTTTCTAATTTCGTACCACATTTTAACTGGCTTTTAGTAATTTTAATATCAAAATTACATTTTTCTCACTAATAATTCAATATACATTATTACTTAAGTTCATATTTGAAGTGAATTAATTTGTAAAATCCTCTTCACATGTGCTCTATTCAACCTACGATCAACAAAATTATTGCAGTTAATGGAGAGGAAAAAAGCATATGCCCAGTGATTCTTTTTACTGTGTTCCAATTTGCTTGATATTTTGGAAATATGCTAAGCTTAATCTTTATTATCTTATCGTATCTTTTATTCTTTCAGAGATATAATAATTAAAAATTGATTTTTTTTAAATGTTTTTTTTCATGAAATCTTGAGTTTTTTGAAAATCGTTTGTACTAAAGTTGTGGTATTTTCTAGAATCCGTTAAGATCTCATAAACCAAGTTAAATCTAGATGGAATACGGTTATTTTTAATTTTGGTGGAAATGGCACTCATAAACTATTTGATTTAAATGGAAAAAACATTGTATTCGTCTTTCATTCGCATGATAGATAGCTCATTTTACATGCAGAAATATTCATTTTAAAGCTTATTTTGAGGACTATAAAACCCCATTTTCATTTCTAGCCTAATATTGTTCCTAGAACACTATATAAAACACCGATTTATTAAGATTTTAATTGATATAATTTTGATTATTACATGATTTTCGTTAAAATGTATATTTTTAGAAATATTTGCAAAAAACAATGAAAAACGCGAAAAAAACAAATTTTTAGTAGCCGGTAACTTGAAAAGTAATTTCTTTTTTGAAAAACATTGAACATTTTTCTCTTCTAATTCTTTTATCGATATCCCACGTTATTTTGAAAGAGATGCAATTGCATTATTGAAAAGGAATGTCATCCATCCGAGAAGTAAAAAGGAGTCTAAATTATTTTCAAAAATTTCATAAATTGGAGCATAGTAAAAAAAGTCAAACCCAAAACGCTCCATTGACTTGAGTAAATATTTTGTATCCAATGCCAAACAAATGAATTTTTGACACAATGAAACTTCTGCATAATTTTTTGAATAAGTAAATTTGTTTTGTATTGTTATTTAGTTAAGTAAGGCAAAACACGACTGCATTAGTTAAAAGATAATAATCCGTCAAATTAACTATAAAGGGTATATTCAAAGACAGCCGCCAGACGTATTTTAATTTTTGGCACATCTCAGCTGCTTTTTGGCAATAATAATGTAGACATTACATTTTTCTTATTCATAATCATAAATATATTATATTTTAATATTGTCTTAGCCTATAAGTATATGGAAATGTTTGGCAAATGACAGTCGTCTTTTGTTTTTAATGTCAAACTATGCCTTAAATATTTTCAAGGGCAAACAATGATAAGCGGTTTTTTGTAATTTTTTCCATTTATTTCTACAATCTAACTATATTTCTATGAATCAAAACATTCTAAAAAAATTCCCGGACAAACTTCAGGAAGATTCATGAAAATCCGAATAATCGTTTAGGAGGATTAACATTTCATACGCGATTACAGAAGAATTTTATATATAAGATGTGAATGAAAGCACACAACAAAATGTAAATGTCCAAAAATGTACTTACATGGTATAGATTTTATGGTAGCATTAAATCCTGAACTGGTATGTTCCCCATCTGACACAAATCGTATCCACAAAGCATTCGTGGATGATATGACAATATCGGGTAGCATGTGACCACAGTATCTTCCTATAAGTTGTGCAAATCCTGTGCTACCATCACGAACCTGATATAAATCGATATATACATTTATATATCCAATTCTCATACAAACTGAGACAGCTAGTATATATATAATCATGTATAAATCGATATATACATTTATATATCCAATTCCCATGCAAACCGAGACAGCTAGTATATATATAATCATGTATAAATTGATATATACATTTATATACCCAATTTCCATACAAACCGAGACAACTAGTATATATATAATCATGTATAAATTGATATATACATTTATATATCCAATTTCCATACAAGCCGAGACAGCTAGTATATATATAATCATGTATAAATCAATATATACATTTATATATCCAATTCCCATTGAAACTAAGAAAGCTAGTATATATAATGATGTATAAATTAATATATATATTTATATATCCAATTACCATCAAAACTAAGACAGCTAGTATATATATAATCATGTATAAATCGATATATACATTTATATATCCAATTCCCATGAAATCTGAGACATCTAGTATATATATAATCATGTATAAATTGATATATACATTTATATATCCAATCCCCATACAAACCGAGATAGCTAGTATATATATAATCACGTATAAATCGATATATACATTTATATATTCAATTCCCATGCAAACCGAGACATCTAGATATAATCATGTATGAATCAATATATGTTAGATAACAGGGTCTTTCTCACTCAGCTTCATAACATACGAATGGCACGTAAAATAATTGCAACAAATTTAATTTTTTTCGTACAAATTTTTAACAGTATATTTAAAATTACATTTTTAAGTGCCCATCATTGCGTGCCATTCGTATGTTATGAAGCTGAGTCAGAAAGACCCTGTTATCTAACATATATTGATTTATACATGATTATATATATACTTGCTGTATCAAATTGTATGAGAATTGGATATATAAATGTATATATCGATTTATACATGATTATATATATATATATATATATATATATATACATATATATATATATATATATATATATATATATATATATATTAGCTACCTCGGTTTGCATGGGAATTGGATATATAAATGTATATATTGATCTATACATGATTATATATATATACTATCTGTCTCAGTTTGTATGGGAATTGGATATATAAATGTATATATTGATTTATACATGATTATATATATACTAGCTGTATCAAATTGTATGGGAATTGGTAATATAAATGTATATATTAATATATACATAATTATATATATACTAGCTGTCTCGGTTTGTATGGGAATTGGATATATAAATGTATATATTGATTTATACATGATTATATATATACTAGCTGTATCAAATTGTATGGGAATTGGTAATATAAATGTATATATTAATATATACATAATTATATATATACTAGCTGTCTCGGTTTGTATGGGAATTGAATATTTAAATGTATATATTAATTTATACATGATTATATATATACTAGCTGTCTCAAATTGTATGGGAATTGGTAATATAAATGTATATATTAATATATACATGATTATATATATACTAGCTGTCTCAAATTGTATGGGAATTGGATATATAAATGTATATATCGATTTATACATGGTTATATATATACTAGCTGTCTCGGTTTGTATGGGAATTGGATATATAAATGTATATATCGATTTATACATGATTATATATATACTAGCTGTCTTGGTTTGTATGGAGATTGGATATATAAATGTATATATTGATTTATACATGGTTATATTTATACTAGCTGTTTTAGTTTCAATGGGAATAGGATATATAAATGTATATATTGATTTATACATCATTATATACCTTAGTTTCGATGGAAATTGGATATATAAATGTATATATTGATTTATACATCATTATATACATACTAGCTGTCTTAGTTTCGATGGGAATTGGATATATAAATGTATATATTGATTTATACATGATTATATATATATATATATATATATATATATATACTACGGTCCTGGTGCTATTTGTGCGTTTTCTACATTCTATATGACAACATGATAAATACGCCTGACTGCACACTAACCCCATAGCTTTTGTCAATATTCAGTACAAAAAGTTCCTCATAACATAGCCTTGCCATAACATTTGCCTATTATGCAACAAAATCTATCCTTAAACTTTACCAAATTATTTTTTTCGTGTCAATTATATATTTACCTCCAAGTAGTCGCAGTTACATTTATACTCAGCATCCTTATTGGTGTGGTTAACACATGGTGCCAAATGGAAATCCTGAAATTCTAATTTAATATTTTTGCCCAACGTTGTATTCAACGACCAGTGGCAGTCTAGATTATTTAAATATCCTTCGGAGTTCATCAGAGTACCAGGATTTAGCATAAACTGCTGATTTGTGTCTGTTATGTTCAGTAGACCACCACAACCTTGAGACTCTCCTGGTAAAAGATAAAAGAACGATAAAAGAAATAGTGAAATTGTGAAAATGTTTCTATATTTGCCGTGCAATCAGGCGTATTTTACATATAAACAAGCAAGAAAGAATGTTGTGGTAACAGAATTTTAGATAGTGCTGTTATAATTATAATATAATTCTTGCTTGTTTATATGTACGGCAAATAAAAAGACATTTTTCCCAATTATCCTTTATACCTGCGACAAATAAAACATGAGCAATAAATCCACTAAGTTGAACCCCATGATCAGTCCTCATGTGTATAGTCATTGTGTTTTTAGATGATTTCAAAACTGGTAAAGTGTCATTTGCTAAATGTCCACACAATTGAGCAAGTTTTCTTCCTTTTTCACCAATTCCATCAAATATTGCCAGGTAGTCGTAGTAGCAACTTGGGTTGAACTCCATTTCCAGATGATCAATTCTGGAGAAAAATAGAAATAGAAGAATAAAGAAGTAACTAGTGGTGTATGTCATCGTGCCTTAAGGCAAATTGCTGCAACTTCCCTTTACCATAATGAAATATTCGATAAATTTTAAACGTTTTCAAATATATTATTATAAAATACTGTAACTTTCATTACTTTTGCTATATTGTTATATCTGCGCAAATCAAATGTAAATCACAAATAAATCAATTTATCTCCAGAACATTAACAATCGTCCGTCATTTCACTTCGAATTCAATTTCAAAAAAAAAAAATAGTTGCCTAATTTACACAAAATTGAAAAAGTGCTCCCGTATAGTCACAGTCTAAACGCATTTGCGAATAATTCTGTGCAACATTTTCACTTATACTGTGCTTAGCTTGGCAGCATTTTCACATTTTTCAATAGTTTTCACAAAATTAGAAAAGTTCTCCAGTATATAAATAGTCTGAACGCACTTGGGTAAACATTTGTACCGGAGTGGCGCTTAGACTGTGCTCAGCCTGGGTAATTTTTTGAATTTTTAATATAAAATTACAAAAATATTTTATGGAAAATAAAAAAAGATGTAATATTTTTTCATCCTCAAAAGCAATTTTTTTGTCAACACAATCAAAAAGTTTTTTGAATCATGCAAATCGCACGCTTAGTTCACTCAAAAACTGCAATTTTTTGCACATTTAGCTCTATATCTTCGAAATGGTGGGATCTGTCTCTGCCAAAAACTAATCACCTCTTTTCCTAATCATTACAAAAATGAATGTTTTTTAGATCATTTAAATCCGATACTCTATTCTCTCAAAAACTCGATTTGTATTTTCTGCACTCTTTGCTCCGTATCTACGTAACGGCTGGACCTGCCTTTGCCAAAAACTAATCAGCACATCTCCCTATCAATAGGAATCGAATGTTCTTTGAACCAATCAAATCGGTTGATCCGTGCGCCTGAAAACGTGGACGAAAAATTGTATCCATACATACATTCATACAAACACACATATTAGCATGCTAAATTGACCTGCGATCTATGAAAAGAGAAAGAGATAAGTTTAATAAAAAATCAGTGCAAGAATGATAACATTCTAGACCCTCCCCCCACAAAGTAATGCCTAACGGCGGTTTCCGTGGAGACCAAAAACAAGAGCAAAGCGGAGGTTGTAGTCCGACATACTCGGACAAAAGACCTAGTCTGGGATGCATAAAGGCATTTCCTTTGCTACACGAAATAAAAAAAATACACACACACATCCATTTTTTCAGAGGTAAGCCAAAACGTTCAGAGACCTTCAATACGTGAAAAAATGAAAAAAAAAATCTATTTCGATTTTTGGACGATTACAATAACTTACCCTAAGAAAAGGAATAGTTTTATCCTAGTTCTTACCTGACTACTACTTGTTTTCCAGGAGGTGCTGTGATGTTCCAATAGCAATTCATCGAATGATAATATGTACTTGGATTTTCTGAAGATTTTGGAGATTCGATTCTGCCTTGTTTTGTTATATTTCCTCCACAATCTAAAAAAAGGGACAAGTGTTCGAATGATAATAAAGAGCAACCTAAACATTATCTAAAAAAATTTCACTTCTAAATTAGTACAAACAGATCTGAATTATAAAATTTTACGAGTATATGGTTATCCATATCTTCCTCATAAAATAGTGTTGTCATGACAACGCTATTCATGGTTATTTCTTGTTAGTAAAACTGTGAAAATGTCGATCTATTTGCTGTGCGTTCAGGCGTATTTTACATATAAACAAGCAAGGAAGAATGTTATTATAACTGCAGCATCTAGTATTCTCTTAACAGAACATTCTCCCTTACTTTGTTTATATGTAAAATACGCCTGATCGCACGGCAAATAGATAGACATTTTCAGAATTTCACTAACAAGAAACAAGTACAATAATTTATCAGTTACTTTTCTACTTACCGTCCAAGAAATATTCCAGTTTAAATCCTTTCCTCTGGATCCACTGATCAGTCTGGAACACCAAAGAAATACTGTCTCGAATCCTCAGGTCTTGAGGAGGTGTCTTACCACAATAAGACCCAATAGCCTTGCTTTCTTCAGATGATGTACCATCACCATAAGCCCATGCAAAAGTGCTAGTCTCGTATACTGTGACATTGTCAAAGTTGCAACCAGTTTGGGCTAAAAAAGGAAAAAAAAGATAAATGATAAAAGTTTAGTAAATGATAAGAGTTTGATAATTGATAAATCTTTTCTATTTATTACCGTCTTCGAGTTCAAAATCAACAAATTTAACATTGACAAATTCGTTCTTCGCCTTAATTGTGTAATTGCAAACATCTGTCTGCCATAAAAACTAGGATAACCAGGACTGGTCAGAATCTGTACTGATTTATCAGCTTCCAAGACACCTCCACAGTTTTGTTCCCAACGTGCCTAAATAGAAAAAAACAAGTGTTATTGGATATAAAAATGATGATAAGTGTTAAAGTATGGTTAGGATTTACCTTAAAGCCATCTCCAGTGTTCTGGCCATCAGATCTGAACATCACTTTTATCCTGGATCCTGTAGAATTTAAAGCCTGGGGCACATTTCGTCCACAAAGGCTTGCTATAGACTTCCAGTCGTCGTTTATGTAATCCCAAACCTAAAAGATAAATAAATACGATTTACTAAGCCTCAGTAAATGTGAAAATGTCTATTTACCGTGCGATCTGGTGATTTTACATGTAAACAAACAAAAAAAAGTCTTAAATCACTAATTAGAATTCTGTTATCATAACATTCTTCCTTTCTTGTTTATATGTAAAATACTCCTGATCGCACACCAAACTAGTTGCAAATGGCATTTAACCTTAAAGCAAGTTGCATGAACCTCCCAAAATGTGTAAGAATTAACTAATGAAAATGAATTTTAGATATTTAAATAAAATTTTCAACTGTTTATTTAAAAAATAGTGTTTACGCTTTCAATTAAATCTAAACATTACGATTTCGAGTAGAATTTTCTCAAACACATTTAAATTATCTGTAATTATATTGATTATATTAAAATTGTGGCTTATTATTTTAAATTTTAATAAACTGATGATGTTCGACTCATCACATCATAAAAGCAACTTTTGACACAAATTTTTACTATGATATTTTCTCAAACTTTGATGAAATTTTAACATTAAACTATGGTACTAAAGCTGCTAAATCAGTTCTAATAATACTTACATATTTAATATAATTATTTGCTCGAAATATTTTGGAACTGTGGAATACAATCAAAGGAAAGAACTTGACTGATTTTTGTTTGATATAAACTAATTGTATTTTATATATTTTTTTATTTTAGATATATAATTTGTAATTTAAATGTACGAATAATTTCATTATTTATTGATTAATTAAAAAATTTCTTTATATCTTTAGGTATTTTTTTATTGTCGTTTTTTAATACTTGTTGATTATTTATTTAATTATTCAAAATTAATTAATAATATTAATACGCCGTGATTTATATGCATCCAATGATACGTCAAAAGCAAAATTGCATTCTTTGAATTCTTCCTCCTATACGAATTTTTAAAATTAAACCACTAAATAAGGCCTTAATATTTCAGTATGATCTATAAACTATGGTATCTACCCTCAAAAAAATAATAATACAAATCGACGATTTTTTTTTTAACATTTTATTACAAGAAAACGCTTTGGTCGATCTTTACAAAAAACTCATCAGCACGATTCCCAACCAATATCTTTTGAACGGTTTTTCAAATTTCAAAATCGATTCGGAATTGCGAGATTGATAAACACTAGTCCTCATCAAGATACATCGAAGCGCTTTTAAATTTTTGAAATCGGTTAAGCCGTTTTTGAAAAAACGTCAATTTACGGCAAAAAATCTGTTCACACACACACACACATACACACACATAGTTTTTCCAAATTTGGTCTCATTCGATTCAGAATGGATTGAAACGTCGAGAAAACGAACTTCTCCTTCGGGAAGTTAATAAATACAATTTACCGAGCAATTATGTCACATTAAATGTGAAATGTCTATTTGCCGTGCGATCAGGCGCATTTTACTTATAAACAAGTAAGGAATAATGTTATGATAACAAAATTCTAGATGGTGCAGTTATATCATTGCTTGTTTTTATGTAAAATACGCCTGATCGCACGGCAAATAGATAGACTTTTTCACCATGACCCCAGGCTATTTTATGAGACAGAATTGCCTCCTCAATTAATTTAATCTTAAATCACTATTTTTTCTTGACTACCTGGATAAAGTCCTTAGTGCAGTTAACAGAAGTTTCCAAATAAAACCGTTCCTCAAAAACCAAACCAATATGATACCCCTGATCGCCTCTGATCTCCCAAGTGCATTCTGCATTATTCGGATACTGTTGACCAGGCCCAAAGTTTGGTGACTGCAACAACTGGGTACCACCAGGATGTAAAACACCACCACAACCTAAAAAAAAAATCAGCATTTACAAAAAATCAATTATTTTGTAATCAAAGTAAATTGACAAATCTAATTAATAATTGTTAATCGACTAGTATGTAATCTAATTGATATTTTTGCAATTTAATAACTGATTTCTAACTAATTTTTTAAACTTCTCCATCTACATCAATATTTAACTTTTATAACAATCGATAAATGATACAATATGGCAAAAAAATAATTTTAATTAAATAAATCTAATTTTAATTTAGATTAAACAAAATTTTGAATGTAAAAATGCTTTAAATTTTTCTATTAATATGTAACCAATAACTTATGAAAAATCTTAAAATTTATTTGTCTTTCAAGTAGTTATCTAATTAACCAATTGACATCATTGAATAACTGGCACATATTAATCAATAATTATTAATGAACTTACAATTATAATCAATACGCATATTTTAGTCATTTATAATAATTCACAACTAATTTTATTAATATGATTGATAACTATTATTATAATTCACAATTTTGTATATTATTAGGTGTACAACTTTGCTTCCGCCGTTTTTACAACACGAGTTCTTTACAATAAAGGCGGCAGCAAACTTGTACATCTAATATATTTCCGATCATATTTTAGAGTATAGCGAGTTGTTGTAGGACTAAATGATGCTAGACAATATTGTCAATGATTTAATTTTCAACAAATTTGCCGAAGACATCGTTCAAATTAAACAAACGGTTTAGAAGTTACAAGCGATAAAATAAAAGTATGCACTTGGTGTACTAAAATTTAAAGTTTTGTTTGTTAGAAAACTGGGGTACTTTATGCTCAGATTTTTTGTTTCATTTCAATTGCAACTTTGAAGTATACCGAGTTGCTTCAGAGTTTAATTATCTTAGACAACATTTTAGATAATTTAATTTTGAACAAATTTGTCGAATATTGCATTTAAATCAGACAAACCGCTTAGGAGTTACAAGACTATTAATAAATAAATGCACCAGCACGATGGATCAAATGAAGGGTCGAAACGTTTCGCCTCAAATATGTCGTGTGGGGTATCATTTAAAAGGTCTCGATAAAATATATTCAAATCTAAAATTGACTGACATGATAGAACAATAGGGTTCCGTATAATACATATTTTTTACATACTAGCTATCAAATTTTTATTTTAATTAAGATTTTACAATTGATCAGTTGTTACCTAGAGTAGTCGCTTCCACGGTTATGTCGAATCTGGTATCAGCATTGTATTTATCGGCATGATATTCAATCCAGACGTCTGATCCTTGGGTGATTGTAGAACCCGATGGTACTTGCGAGCCGCATAATTTATACAGGAGCGGACTCATTGGAAATTTGCCGTTGTAGATCAGGATGTACGACTGGTCACAAGGTAGGGCTATGTTGAGGTTCGAGATTTTGATCTAAAAAAATATAATATAAAAGACTAAACTATAGAAGAGGTGCAATTAAGCGGCACAACTAGTGTAACCGCCTAAAAAAAAGGTGAGTTTCGGGAATTTATATTAAAAAACCTACTTTATCAATCATTTCAAAATCTTAGGAATATATTTACACATGTTTTAAGAATACATAGTAAAATTTTTGAAGAAAAAAATTAAATATTTTTTAAGTTATCGTCGATCTACAACGGCGCGACAAAAAAAAGACCCTTAACTGCTGCAGTGATTTCGGCCTTCTACGTAGATAAAATTTAAAAAAAAAATTCTTGTTAAACTAGATAATATTGTCTGTAAAATGAACTACGATAAAGAATAAAAATCAAAAATTGACAAAATGACGGCGTTTTTTAAAAAAAAGGCGAATTTTACCCAAAATTTTGGTCGTTTTGGGACTGCCAAAATTCGATTTTTGGTCCGATCAATAAATCGATAGTTCATTTTACGGAAAACTATATATAGAACATGTGAAAAAAAATTGATAGTGATCGGATTTGTTTTTAAGTAATCACTGCAGCAAATTCGGAAAATGCTGTTTCGAGAAAAACGCGTTTAAAGATAAAATGATCTACTATATACTATATATATATATATATATACTTTTTAAATGGCTGTAACTCAAAAACTATTCAAGATATCGATTTAAAATTTTGGTATGGTATTTTTAAAGGTATAACCTATCGAAATATGAAAAAATTGAAAATTTGATTTTTTGAAAATTTCACACTAGTTTACTGTGTAATGTGCGTCTGTATGAAATATAATATTGGGCATTCAAAATTTCTTTTAATAATTTACGTCTTTAAGAGAATAATTTGGAATATGATCTAATAGTTGTATTTCGTATGTCGAAACGTAGTTCAATAACAATAATTTTGTACAAGATATTTTGTCGTGCGTATAAAGTTTTGTTTTACTCGCGAGGAGCCAGTAATATCTTTTTCTCCATTAATCTTTATTAATCTCAACATCATTACCAAATGATTTAAAATTTTTAAAACCTATTTTTATTCCTGAATTTTATTTTTTGTTCGTTTAGGTGTGAAAATTATAATATGATAAAAAAATCGTTATACTAAAGTATACTTTTTCACTATCATACTTTTCTTGTAATGCAGTCACAATTTCAATACTACTAAAATTGTTAATCCTTTAATTGCGTTTTTATCCTGGTTTCTAAAATAATTCGTTTGAATATTACCTATGCAACTTATGTTAACATAAATTGAAATAAATATCATTCCTTTAAAACATAAAATTGCAGTGCAATTCTAATAAAAATTGAAGAAAGCATTCTGAACATGTATTGTTAAATAACACATTACTGAGATTGATAAAAAGTGCTGAGCTGACTTTTTGACTTTATTGCTCACTTAATATTTGCTTTGGTAAATGATGATGTACTTGTACAACAAACTAATCATTTTATTTATTTCAATCTTGAGTACTAAAATTGTATCATTCTGCGACAAACTAGGTGGCAATGATATTCTTTCGAAATAAACCGCACGGTAATTTAATAAATATACTATACCATAACACTTATTATACTTATAACAAAAAAAACATCAATAAATAATAAACAATTATGAGATAGAAATGAAACGCTGTATTGGTTGCCATATATAAAAAACGGCGTAGTTTGTAAGGAATTCTTTAAAACGGCTAATAGAATCCTTGAGTTCTATAAAAAATCAAATATAATACCATTAGGTTGTCAAATATCTCCCTTCCGCTTTTTTGCTCTTGGTTTATAATACAAAAGGGCGGAAGGGAGATATTTGACAACCTTATATATATACATACACTTTAAATGGCTGTGAATCAAAAACTATTTAAGATATCGATTTAAAATTTTGGTATGTTGTTTTTAAAGGTATAACTTATAGAAATATGAAAAAATTGAAAATTCGATTTTTTGAAAATTTCACACTAGTTGTGCCCCTTAAAGATGTTTTACCTGAAGGGCTTGTCCTTCGTCTCCTCTGACTCTCCAAGCACAATCAGCTTGTCCTCCGAAACTACCAGGACTTGGCACATCATTATGAGTCAATCTTTGACCTAAAGCCAATTTACCACCGCAACTATGAACTCGGTATTTCATTGTAAAGTTGACTTTGACTAAATCATTCACCTTGTCTACAGATACGACTGTGGTCCTCAAACTTGACCTCACGATTGTAGGACCAGAGAAATTTCCACACAGTTGCGCAATTGCTGATTTCTTCTCTGGAAAAACATAAAAATATAATACTAATTAGGGAATGCAACACCGGTATTGCGGTATACCGAATTACCGGTAAACCGTCCGATTTTTCGGCGGTATTTTTACATGTATTTACCCCAAAAATACCGGTATTTTCGCTATTACATAAGCTATTTGATACATAATACACAAAAGTTTAAATTTCTCGGAACGAATTTATCTTTAATTTCCGTAATCACATAAACAGCTATATCTTCAAGTGATTCTATAGGATAAACAAATGTCAAATATTATCTCAACTCGTCATTAAACTGAATATTTATTGCTTTCCAAAGGGCTTCATATCGTGTTACAATAAATAGAATTGGACTGATAGATAATGATGTTTGTTTCATCTTATGTAAAAATGTAACGGTTTTTTAAGTGATATTTGCGCCAAAATATTTTATATCATACAGATTACCCCTGCGTAATCTTTATCTTTTTCTAACTTTATACATAATAGTTATGATAATTACTAAATATTTTTGCTTCTTATTACAATTATAAAATATTATTTTTCGAAAAGGTTTTGACGTTTGAAAATACTATAGAAGCATCACGTTGTTTTAAATAACAATATTCAACAATTATAGTAACTTATTATTCATCTTGACAAAGTATACGATCTTAAATTAGTGTAGAAAATTATTTTTTTAAAATATTGGAGATTATGCTAATTTAACACATCGGACACAGACAATACAGTTTATTATAATAATGTAATATGATCTTTTATGAGTTTTTGGTCTTTCCTACTCATAAGTTTGTTTTCGATGAAAAATATTCAATTTACTCGTTAGTGATAATGAATTAAATTGGATATAATTTTGTTAAATTATTATTTAAAAAAAATAAACTTATTGTTTTATTTTATTGTTTAGTTGAATATAGTTGTAGTTGTAATAGGTTGTCAAATATCCGCCTTTTTGTATTATAAACCAAGAGCAAAAAAGCGGAAGGGAGATATTTGACAACCTAAAAATTATTTCGCTAATATTAGGTTGTCAAATATCTCCCTTCCGCTTTTTTGCTCTTGGTTTATAATACAAAAAGGCGGAAGGGAGATATTTGACAACCTAATATATACATGTTTTTATATTTGTACTAGTGACTTTCAATTTTGTTTACGTTTGTTTAAGATAATAAAAATACGGGTAATTTTCCGGTATTCTGGTTTTAAAATAAAAATTACCGAAATACCGGTATTGAAATTTTTCATCGGTATTGCATTCCCTAATACTAATCTCAAATAATGTTATTAGTGTTTTTTATCTTACTTCCATTAGATCGGACATTGATGGATGCTGGTGAGTATCTGCAGTTTTGAGCTTTATTGCCAAGTTGGGCATCGGTAAATGTTAATGCAAGGGTTTCTGATGCATTTCTTTCCCTGGTCCAAAGCCATTCACAATGCCAACTTGCTAAATCCGAAGGAGGTGTGATTGTACCTTCGGTATCATCCATGTTGCCCTGACAATCTAAAAACCCCAACAAAAAATTAAATAAACTAGTTGGTTTTGGTATTTACAAGTTACATGAACTTCCCGATATGTGAAACTAATCGACTTAATCAATAAAAAAATAAATTATTTTTATGAGTGATTAAAAGTATTCCGAGTGGATTTATTACACATTATTGAGAACAAACGAACACGTTAACCCTTCTTTGCACGGTGATGGAAATTTCAATCACAACATTTAGTTATATGAATAAACAAGATTCTAGCACAAGATCACACTGGTTACCAAAGTTTTGATATGAGCCCATTTCTTCAACAATGCCGCTGAACAAGTATAACTTTATTTAGTTATCTTTACATTTTAATAACAATGATCTTCACAAAGAATATCTGCCTAAGAAACCCCATAAATGGGGCTTCAAATTTATAATGTCTGTTATTTGATGGAAGAATAAAAAAGATTGAGTAAAAAATATTTTGTTATGTATTTACTACTGAGCTAAATATGTGACAATGCATGATGATGCAAATTTCCATCATATTGTTTTTTACATGATACACATTCCTACTTACATTAGAATTTTTTAAAATATTTTTTCTTTCATCTAGAGCATTAATTACATCACCCTGATTAGTTTTAACGAAATAGAAAAAATCATGCAATGAAGAGTTAACTCGGAGTATTTTCTAGAAGCAAATTTTCGATTTTTATATTTGAACCAGTTTCCGTAGGACTTTAATGGTTTATTAATACCAACTACTCTAACGTTATACCAAGTAAATCGTCTAATTTTAATCTTAACAAATGTCAAAAAAAAACTACTCATTTTCCCAAACTTTGATGATTTTTTAAAATTAAACTACTTGTCATAAGGTCGTAATATTTCAGTAAGTTCTATAAGACCATGATATATATCTCTAAAAAAAGTTCCATAGAAATCGGCTTAAATTTATTTTTCAACATTTAATTACAAGAAAACGGCTCGGTAGATTTTTACCTAAAACTAATCAGTATCATTCCCAACTAATATCTTTCGAACGGTTTTTAAATTTTTAAAAACGATTCGGTAGTATGAGCTTAAATGTGGACGAAAAGTTTAACACTTTTTTTTAAATTACAAAGAAACGGCTCGGCCGATCGTCGCACAAAACTGACAAACGATAGTGCTCATTGAGATACTTCAAATGGCTTTTAAATTTCTGAAATCGGTTCAGGCGTTTTTGAGCAAACGTCGATGAAAGGTCTAATTTTGACAAATGTCAAAAAAACGATACCAATTTTTGCAAACTTTGACGAATTTTTAAAGCTAAACGAGTTGTCGTAGGGCCGTAATATTTTAGTATGACCTAGAAGACTATGGTATCTACCGTCAAAAAAATAATAATAAAAATCGACGAAAAAAAATTTTAATACCTTGTTACAAAAAAACGGCCCGGCCGATCTCTACCAAAAACTAATCAGCACGATTCCCAACCAATATCTTTCGAACGGTTTTTGAATTTTTAGAATCGATTAAGAATTGCGGGCTAATACGTGGACAATTTTTTTTTCACTTTTCTGCGATTTATAAAGAAATGGCTTAGACGATCGTCGCACAAAAGTGACAAACATAGTCCTCATCTCGATACATCTAGTGGCTTTTAAATTTTTGAAATCGGTCTAACCGTTTTTGAGAAAACGTCGATTTACGGCAAAAAATCTGTTCACGCACACACACACACATACTTTTTCCAAATGTTGGTCTCATTCGATTCAGAATGGCTTGAAACGTCGAGAAAACATAAAATTAGCGAATCGGATTTTTTGATGAAAACATAAACTTCTCCTTCGGTAAGATAATAAATAAAACAATTTAATAGTATGTCTTTTATCTGGTACTTACACGACTCTTTATCCGACGAGAATCTCAACTTAAACCCTCTATTCGACGACGAGTATCTTCCCCAGAAATTGATCATCATTTTATTACTAGAAGACTCGATGATGTTAGAATAATTTTGACCACCTCGCAGTAAAGTTATTCGGGACAAATAGTTGTGATCGTTGTAAAACTAGAACAAAAGTTGACAGTTATTAAGGTGAGTAAGGCAATTTTTGGCATCAACTTACTGATAACTTGGCATCAAAAATATAGGATCTGCCTTGCAGATCAAAGTCTAGGATTTCGACGGTGATTCTTCGTCCTTCGGGGACAGTGATCATCCATTCGCAGAATCTGCTGTGAGTTCTTCCAACAGGGTAACCTGGACTTGTTATTATGCCTGATGGTTCGTTTATTTCGCCACCACAAACTGGAAAAAAATACTTGGTAAGAAAATTATATTGTTACATAATTAGAGAGAAGAAAATACTTGGTGAGACTAGTGGTGTATGGCATCGTTCCTTAAGGCAAATTGCTGAAACTTCCCAAAATATTCGAGAAATTTTAAACGTTTTCAAATATATTATTACAAATACTGCAGTAACTTTCATTATTTTTGCTATCTTGTTTGTTATATCTGAGCAAATCAAATGTAAATCATAAATCATAAATCAAAATATCTCCAGAACATTAACAATCGTCATTTCATTTCGAATTCAATTTTAAAAAAATAATTGCCTCTAATTTACACAAAATTGAAAAAGTGCTCCCGAATAGTCACAGTCTAAACGCATTTGCAAATAATTCTGTGCGACATTTCCACTTATACTGTGCTTAGCTTGGCGGCATTTATAAGAACTAAAATGATTGTTGTTAAATTGAGGAGGCTACATTTTAATATATTATGATCTCGTTTTATACTTTTGGACCGGTTCGATTTTTATTTGTTTATAACTTTTAAACAAATTGTCCGATTGTTTAGCAATATTCAGCAAATTTTCAGCCAATTAAATTATCTACAACTTTTGTTAATAAAAAAATGTTGTATCTCATATCCTTTTACCCAAAATTTGCAATGAAACAGGTTGTTGTTAAATTTTGGAGGTTGCGTCAGTATATCTTGCTTCACACTTTTGGACCAGCTCGATTTTTATTTATTTATTTATAACTTCAAAAGGAAATGTCCCACCATTTTGCAATATTCAGCAAATTTATAGCCAATTAAATTACCTACAATTTCTATTAACATCAAAAATTGGTATCTCTTGTCCTTTTATCAAAAATTTACATTTAAAAAAGTAGTTGCTAAATTTTGGAGGTTACATCATACTCATATATCTTACTCTGTCACTCTTACTCTGTCAGGTATATGTTGCTCTTTTTCGCACTAGTGTTTTATATATATATATATATATATATATATATATCTCTGATTTTCTCACTATATACTGTTGTCTCTTTTATGTTTAATCAAAACAGACTCTATATCACATCGCGACTTAAGAAGTTTTACTTCAAAAATAAAATTCTATTTTACTAATTTATACATCGCCAACCTAAGAAGTTGAATTCAAATGTAAATCATAAATAAATCAATTTATCTCCAGAACATTAACAATCGTCATTTCATTTCGAATTCAATTTCAAAAAAATAGTTGCCTAATTATTTGCACAAAATTGAAAACGAAAAAGTGCTGCCGTATAGTCACAGTCTAAACGCATTTGCAAATAATTCTGTGCGACATTTTCACTTGTACTGTGCTTAGCTTGGCGGCATTTTCACACTTTTCAATAGTTTTCACAAAATTGGAAAAGTGCTCCAGTCTAAACACACTTGCGAAAACATTTGTACCAGAGTGGCGCTTAGACTGTGCTTAGCCTGGGTAATTTTTTAAATTTTTTAATCCAAAATTACAAAAATATTTCATGGAAAATATATAAAATATGGATATTATAATTTTTTATCCTCGAAAGCAATTGTTTTGTCAATACAAGCTGAAAGTTTTTTTTAACTTCCCATAGGGTAAGTTATAGTAATCGCAAAATAATCGAAAATGAAAATGTTTATATATCTTTACGTTTCAAACCCTTCTGAACATTTTGGCATATCTTAGAAAAAATGGATGTATGTGTGTGTGTGCGGATACAAATTTTCGTCAAAGATTTCGGGAACACCGATCAACCGATTTGAATAATTCAAAAAACATTCGATTCGTATTGATAAGAAGACGTGCTTATTAGTTTTTGGCAAAGGCAGGTCCAGCCGTTCCGAAGATATGGGACAAAAAATGCCAAAAACGTTAACTGAGGTTTTAAGAGAACGGAGCGTCCGATTTGAATAATTCAAAAAACATTTTACTTATATTAACAAGATGAAGAACTGATCAAATTTTCATGAAGGCAGATCTAGCGGTTTCGGAGATCCAACAAAAAAAAGTAAAAAAAAAGCCATTTGGCGGTCAAAAATGATCATTAGACATATGCACATCAAATTATCAGATATTTTATAGAGATTTTAACAATAAGTATAAAATTTGTTCACCTTCCTATGGGTTCCGTACCAATGTTTATCCGTTGGCGGCGCGACGCTTACGCGCTTCGATATTTCGTCTCTATGCAGTTAAAGCAGTACGATTGCTTTGAAAAAAAGTTTAAAATTTCCAAAATAAGTCAAAATAAAGAAAACATTTTTTTTTCAAAAAATTTTTGGCGAATTTATAGTTTCTCAAAAATCTAATTTTTTCTAAGTAATTTTTTTTCAAAAATGTTAATCGTTGATTGGTTGATTCAAATCGGTTGATCCGTGCGCCCGAAAACGTGGACGAAAAAATGCAAACATACAAAACACACACACACACACATACACACGTCCAGTTTTTCTGAGGTATGCCTGAGGTTCTGAAATGTTCAGAAACCTTCAAAACGTCGAGAAATGGAAAAAAAATATTTTCGATTTTCGGCCTATTACTATAACTACCCTATGAAGAGTTAAAAATTATATTGTTACATAATTAGAAAGAAGAAAATACTTGGCAAGAAAATTATATTGTTACATAACTAGAGAGAAGAAAATTCTTGGCAAGAAAATTATATTGTTACATAACTAGAGAGAAGAAAATTCTTGGCAAGAAAATTATATTGTTACATAATTAGAGAGAAGAAAATACTTGATAAGATAATTATGATTATAATCAAATTTTACCACTTGTGCTGGAGTTGTAGTACAACTGGAACCCTTTGTACATATTCTGCCTTTCTTTAGTAACAAAACGCACATGAACTTTGTTACTCGAAGCAGAGATTTCCATGGAATTGTTTGTGCCACAGTAAGTTCCAAGATAATATGCTAAAAAATAAAAATTTATATCATTCGAACGCAAGTGTTATTTTTACATATGTCTTCTCTCCTCTGACCTGTTCGATTAAAATCATTTCCAACTACTTCCGATATAATTACATGATCGACATTGGTGCAATTTCTGCCAGTAGGCAAATTCAAATCCGTGAACTTCATCGTCAAGAAATGTCCTTCAGGTCCTATTATTTCGTAACTGCAATCAGAATTAGGTGGGTAAGCCCCTGGAACTGGATAATTGGGTGATGATATTTTGCCTTCGCTGCCTCTGTACGAACCGCCACATGTATCTGAAAAAAAAACAATACTAGCAGTGATTTAATTTCAATAACTATTTTCTTGCATGATCCTTATCCTGTATCTATGTAGTCTGACCATTGGATCGCCTGTACAACCATATTTTTTTCATTTTTTCTATTGCTATTTTATTAATTTTTTTTTTTTACGGTTTTAAATGAGTATAACTTTCAACCTCGTGCAAGAATTTTGAGCTTGAATCGTGGTCAAATAAACTTTAATATGATGAACATTGTATTTAATGTTCGAATGTTTTTTTTTCCAGCTCTTTTTTTTCAGAAGCGAAATTCGTGCAGCTACTATGATTATTATAAAATTACTATCCCCTTAATATTAATTATAAATAAGCTTAACAAGAGCCTAAAATAATATCTATTATTATTGATTACGGCTTGCTTATGAATAAATAAAATAAATAAATAAATAAGTGTATGGTATCGTGAGCTAGGCAACGCTATATAATGCTTGTTTCTTGTTAGTGAAACTGTGAAATTGTCTATTTATTAACTTCCCGTAGGATAGTTATAGTAATGGACCGAAAATCAAAAATGAAAATTTTTGCATTTCTCGACGTTTTGAAGGTTTCTGAACATTTTTAAGGGGCATACCTCAGAAACTAAATAGATGTGTGCGTGTATGTGTGTGTGTATTTTGTATGTCCGCATTTTTAGTATTAAAAAAAGGACTCTACTGACGAGCAAATTAGTCTAGAATTAAAAAAGGGACTCTACTGACGAACAAATTAGTCTAGAATTAAAAAAAGAATTCTACTGACGAGCAAACTAATCTAGAATTAAAAAAGGACTCTACTGACGAGCAAAATAGTCTAGAATTAAAAAAGGGACTCTACTGACGAGCAAACTAATCTAGAATTAAAAAAAGGACTCTACTGACGAGCAAACTAGTCTAGAATTAAAAAAGGGACTCTACTGACGAGCAAACTAGTCTAGAATTTAAAAAAGACTCTACTGATGAGCAAATTAGTCTAGAATTAAAAAAGGGACTCTACTGACGAGCAAACTAATCTAGAAATAAAAAAGGGACTCTACTGACGAGCAAACTAATCTAGAATTAAAAAAGGGACTCTACTGACGAGCAAAAGCTAAAACGTATAAAAGGGGACTCTACTGACGAGCAGACGAGTATTTCAGTTTGCTCGTCAGTTCATATAATGCAAAATATAGTTTCCTTGTCAGTAGAGTCCTTTTCATTTTCATGTCTGGTAAAATATAGTTGATAATGAAAAATACTAAATACAAAAATTCAAAAAATTACCCAGACTAAGCACAGTCTAAGCGCCACTCTGGTAAAAATGTTTTCGCAAGTGCGTTTAGACTGTATACGTACTTAAGCACTTTTCCAATGTTGTGAAAACTATTGAAAAATGTGAAAATGCCGCCAAGCTAAGCACAGAATAAGTGAAAATACCGCACAGAATTATTTGGAAATGCGTTTAGACTGTGACTATACGGGAGCACTTTTTCAATTTTGAGTAAATTAGGCAACTATTTTTTTTTAAATTGAATTTGAAATTGAATGACGATTGTTAATGTTCTCTGGAGATAAATTGATTTATAATTTATATTTGATTTGCTCAGATATAATAAGATAGCAAAAATAATGAAAGTTACAGCATTTGTAATACCACGTTTAAAATTTCTCGAATATTTCATTACGGTACGGAAAGTTCCAGCAGTTTGCCTTAAGGCACGATGCCATACACCATTAGTTTCCTGAGCGATCAGGCGTATTTTACATAAAAAACACAGCAAGGAAGAATGTTATGATAACTGCATCTAGAATTCTGTTATCATAACATTCTTTCTTGCTTGTTTATATGTAAAATACGCCTGATCGCACGGCAAATAGATAGACATTTTCGCAGCAAGCATAAGATAGCGTTGCCATGACAACGCTATTTTATGAGACAGAATTGTCTACTTTTTTACACAACTTACCTAAACTCAATGCAAGTTTGAACCCGTTCTTAGGATCATCCACTTTAGTGAAAAATTTGACGTACATCATATTCCCGGAACTTCTTATTGTTCCTGGTTTATTGCTTCCGCACCAACTTCCTAGCAGTGCAGAATTTTCAGTGGCTCCATCTCGTATCTCGACGAAGGCCGAATCACAACTGAATAGAAACAATAGAAATAAATACCGGTCAATTGGTACTGGGAGAATCCAATGGTTACTTACAAAGTGCTCATCGTGATATCAAATCTATCCTTAAATTCTGCCTTGATGATTTCGCCATTCGGTGCCATGATCACCCACTCGCACTCGCTGTGAGGAGGAGGAATGTTGGGATAGTTCGGCGAACTGATCTCCTGCATGTTTTTGCTGTTGGTTAGAGTTACCCTGTCGCCACAGAGGTTGTTGACTTCTTTGTATCTGATTCTCAACGCTTGCTGGGAAATAAATATAGACAATGATTGGGTGTATAAAATTATTCGCGCGTCTTAACTTACCTTGGAGGTGTCGATGCTGTAGAATTTGATATATAAATTGTTCCCGGTGGTCACAAGTGGTTCGGTAACAGGGATGTTTCCACAATACTTTCCGTTTCCAAGGAGGGGCGAGGTGCTGCTGTGTCCATTTTTTAACTACGAAGAAAGAAAGATGAGAACAGTAATACCTCGCTTAACGCTATAATACCCCGCTTAACACTATAATACCCCGCTTAACGCTGTTTCGGCTTAGCGCTCTTTTATTTGAACCCAGATTTGCTGTGTCCATTTTTCAACTACGAAAAGAATAAATATAAGTAAACCCCGCTTAACGATGTTTCGTTTAGCGCTCTTTCCTGTGTTCATTTTTCAACTATGGAGAGTAAATTACCAACGGATAAGACATCCCTCAATCATCTCACTAACGCGCTGAGAAAAAAAAGAATAAAAAAATTGTACATTCCGGTTGTATATACAGCTAAAAATAATACCCCGCTCAACGCTGTTTTGTTTAGAGCTTTTCTACTATAACTCAGGTTTGCTCTATCGTTTTTTAACTATAATGAAAGATGAGTACAGTTATACCCCGCTTAACGCTGTTTCGTTTAGCGCTCTTTTATTTCAATCATTTTTAACCACAAAGAAAGAAAAATGAGTACAGCAATGCCCCGATTAACGCTGTTGCGTTTAGCGCTTTTTTATTTTAACCATTTTTAACCACGAAGAAAAAAATGAGTACAGCAATACCCCGCTTTACGCTGTTTAGTTTAGCGTTCTTTTCTGGGTTCATTTTTCAACTACGAAGAGAAAATAATACTCCCCTCCACGTTGATTCGTTCAGCGCTCTTTTCTGTGTTCATTTTTCAACCACGACACTAAATAATACCCCGCTTAACGCTGTTTTGTTTAGCGTTCTTTTTTTCAACCCAGACTTGCTGTGCAGAAAAATAGGTACAGTAATACCCCGCTTAGAGCTGTTTCGTTTAGCGCTTCTTTTGTGTTCATTTTTCAACTACGAAGAGTAAACAATATCCCCCTCAACGTTATTTTGTTTAGCGCCCTTTTATCTCAACCTAAGTGTGCTGTGTCCATTTTTCAACATGAGCACAATGATACCCCGCTTAACGCTGACTACAAAGAAAGATGAGTATAGTGATATCCCGCTTAACGCTGTATCAGTTTAGCGCTCTTTCCAAATTTTCGTCGACGATTTCAGGAACATGAGTCAACAGATTAGAATAATTCAAAAGACATTCGATCTCTATTGATAGGGAGAAGTGCTGATTAGTTTTTGACAAAGACAGGTCAAGCTGTTACGGAGATACGGAGCAAAAGAATAATTGATTTTTTGAGAGAACGGAGCGTCCGATTTGTATTATTTAAAAAACATTGTATTCGTATTGATGAAATGAAGACCTGATGAAATTTATGGTAAGGCAGATCTAGCGTTTTCGGAGATTTAATGAAAAAATTGAAAAAAAAATGTCATTTGACAGACAAAAATGATCATTGGACATATGCACATCAAATTATCACATATTTTATAAATATTTTAATAATAATAACAAATTTTGTTTACATTGCCATGGGTTCCGTACCAATGTTTCGATATTTAGTTTCGACGCAGCTAATGTATCGCTTTAAAAAAAAGTACAAAATTTCCATAATATTTCAAATAAAATTTTTCAAAAAGGTCAATTTTTTCACAAAAATCTCAAAAATGGAGTTTTAGAATAAAATTGAATCTTTTTTTAAAACTTTTGGTACGGAAAGTTCCAGCAATTTGCCCTAAGGCACGATGCCATACACCACTAGTTAAATTTAACACATAATCAACTCTCTAGCCATCCCTAAATCCAATATTTTCATAAAAACACAGCCTCGTTTAGCGCTGTTTCGCATTGTTTGTGGATTTTGTGTAAAATCAATATATAAATGTATATATCGATTTATACACGTATATACATTTATATATTAAATTTAGACAAAATTCACGTGTGTAAATCGATATATACATTTATATATTTAATTTAGACAAAATCCACAAACATTCCTGTAGTTATACACGTGTGTAATGGATATATACATTTATATATTGATTTTACAACTTACTATAACATAATTCAGGCACGTTTCCGATCCTGGTGTGGCTGGTATGTTGATTTCAGGAATTTCTACGGATATAGTTTTTCCTGGACGTACTGTAACGTTCCATTGACACTCCCAAACCAGGACTGATGTTCGAACTCTGGTATTTTCTTTCGCTGTATTATTTGTCAGCACTATTTCACCTGATGGGGATGATAGAGTACCGCCACAAGCTGAGAGAAAAAATAATAATAAAATTAGGTAAAACACTTTAACAGACCAATGTTATGGCAAGGCTATGTTATGAAGAACTTTCCATACTGGATATCGACAAGAGCTATGCGGTTGCTGTGCAGTCAGGCGTATTTCTGGGGTTGTCAGATAGCAAACCGAACCAAGAAACCGCACAAATGTCAAAAAAACTTTAGATAACAGGGTGTTTCTGACCCAGCTTCATAACATGCGAGTGACGTTGCAGTTTATGTGTAAAACGCCTGAATGCGCAGCAAATACACGACATTTTGACAGTATGATTCAGTAGCATGATGTATGTAAGTTGGACTGTAACATGGCCTTGTCATAACATTTTTCTGTTATGGGTGAGTTATTACCTGGGTGAATCCTTGCACTAAAACCAGTCTTGTTCAGGTACGAATCGCTAACAAAAGCAACCTTCATAAACTGATTTGCATGAATAGTCGGCAAAGTCGTAGCATTACTCAGACAATAAGAACCTAAAGACTTCCATTTACTAAAACCACCATCCAAACCTGAAAAGAAACTAGTTGAAAGTGGCATTTAACCTTAAGCTACCCTAAATGTGTAAGAATTGACTTAATCAATCGAAATTGAGATTTAGATACTTAGACAAAATTAGTCAACTGTTTATTTCGAAAATTAAGTTATCGCTTTCAATTTTAATTATAATAGATAATATATTAATGAAATAGTCAAATGAAATGTATATATAAAATATTTATAATATATAAAATATAGTTTTTCATAATCTCTCATACCAGTTACCTCCGTCTGACATATATGAAAATAATGTATATATATAAGTAAATAAATAAATAAACAAAAAAAAAAATTGCGATTTCGAATAGAATTTTCTCAAACACTTTTAAATTAACTATAATTATATTAAATATATTGCACAGACACTACAGTGCTTGTATGCCCTGAAATTGTACCTTATTATTTTAAATTTTAATGAGGCATTTAAATTTGCTCGTCAGTAGAGTCCCTTTCTTATTTTTAAAGACGTCATTCAAGTTTGCTCATCAGTAGAGTACCTTTCTTATTTTTAAAGATGTCATTTAAGTTTGCTCGTCAGTAGGGTCCCTTTCTTATTTTTAAAAATGTCATTCAAGTTTGCTCGTCAGTAGAGTCCCTTTGTTATTTTTAAAGATGTCATTCAAGTTTGCTCGTCAGTAGAGTCCTTTTCTTATTTTTACAAATGTCATTTAAGTTTGCTCGTCAGTAGAGTCCTTTTCTTATTTTTAAAGACGTCATTCAAGTTTGCTCGTCAGTAAAGTCCCTTTCTTATTTCGAAAGATGTCATTTAAGTTTGCTCGTCAGTAGAGTCCCTTTCTTATTTGTAAAGATGTCATTTAAGTTTGCTCATCAGTAGAGTCCTTTTCTTATTTTTAAAAGCGTCATTCAAGTTTGCTCGTCAGTAGAGTCCTTTTCTTATTACTAAAGATGTCATTCAAGTTTGCTCGTCAGTAGAGTCCCTTTCTTATTTCGAAAGATGTCATTTAAGTTTGCTCGTCAGTAGAGTCCCTTTCTTATTTGTAAAGATGTCATTTAAGTTCGCTCGTCAGTAGAGTCCCTTTATTATTTTTGAAGATGTCATTCAAGTTTGCTCGTCAGTAAAGTCCCATTCTTATTTGTAAATTTGTCATTCAAGTTTGCTCGTCAGTAGAGTCCTTTTCTTATTTGTAAAGAATCATTTTCATATTTCTTAATTGGTTCATTTCACTATTCATTTGAATAGTGCTCGTCAAGACCTTTCATTTGATACCCAACATGCCTATATTTGAAGTAAAACTTGTAAACACATGTTTAAAGCCGAGTTCGGCAACCCATTAGTTGGCTTTTTATTATATCTCTTGTAACTTTTGAACGGTTTGTCCGATTTGAATGAAATATTCGGCGAATTTGTGCTAAATTAAATTGTCTATAATATTGTCCAACAGTAATCCTCATTGAGATACATGGAATTGCCTTTAAATTTAAAATTATTTGAAAGCATTTGAAAGTACAGAACGCTATAGGTTTTTTTAGTCCGTAATTGGTAGATTTGGATAGTGCCCGTTGAGACCTTTCATTTGATACCCAACATCCCTATATTTGAAGTAAAACTTGTAAACACATGTTTAAAGCCGAGTTCGGCAACCCATTAGTTGGCTTTTTATTATATCTCTTGTAACTTTTGAACGGTTTGTCCGATTTGAATGGAATATTCGGCGAATTTGTGCTAAATTAAATTGTCTATGATATTATACAACCGTAATCCATAACAAGATACATGAAATTGCCTTTGAATTTTTGAAATAACTTCAGGCGTTTTTGAGCAAACGTCTAAGAAAGGTCAAAACTCTACTCACATCACACATTCTTTTCCCAAATTTGGTCCCATTCGATTCAGAATGGCTTAAAACATCGAGTAAACATAAAATTACCGAATCGAAACATAAAATTACCGAATTATTAAACTGAATCTGTTTATTCACTTACCAGTAGATATTTGGACATAGTCCAAAGTGCAGTCATCACTCTGCTCCAAATCTAAATCAAAAAAGTCGAAGGCAACATGAAAGCTTTCTGGTGCTGAAAATATCCATTCGCAGTTCAGCATTGCATCATAACCATTGGGAAATCCTGGTGATGTTAGATTTTGTATAACTCCTGGTGTCAATTCAAGGACTTTACCTTTGGAACCACAACCAGTAACTGCAAAACAAATATAATGGATATATGCTGTGGGTAAAGGATATATGTGGTCGGTAAGTTTCTACTTACTGTTGGATGCAAGTTCAGTGGCATCAGGAATAACTCTTTTAGTTTGCGTCCAATCGATCAAAAATCTTGATCCTAAACGATACCAATCGTTCTTCAATTCTAAATAAACCACATTACTGGTACTTTGGACAGGGTCAGGAGCACGAGCACCACAGGCGTTCACCAATTCAGGAGCGTTGTCGTCGTAACCATCAAAGATCTAAAACATAAATAATTATAATACAAATATAATAAATCTAATACAAATATAATAAATATAATAAATCGTGGTTCAGTATTATCTCAGACAAACAAAATATTAAGCTCGGTGTCCCTCAGAGCTCAATTCTCGGACCATTATTATTTCTCATCTACATAAACGATCTGCCAAAATGTACAGATCTCTGTAAATTTATTCTTTTTGCCGACGACACTAGTGTGATTATAAAAACCAATTCTTTAGAAGAAGTAAATAATAAATTAAATCTAGTTATGAAGTCAATTTCGAATTGGTTCAATTCTAATAATCTTTTGCTCAATAATGACAAAACCCAAATTATGTCTTTCCGAACAGTAAATAGGATAAGTCATGAGATCAATTCTTTAACTATCAATAGCATTAAATTTGAATTTTCCTCAGTCTCAAAATTTCTAGGCATCCAATTACACAAAAACTTAAACTGGGACAATCATATTCATTCCATACTTGTACCTAAGTTAACTAAAACCAGTTTCATGTTGAGAATTCTTAAATCAAAAGTTAGTTTAAATTGCCTTCTTTCAATTTATTATTCTAATTTCTATTCGCATCTCGCTTATGGAATACAATTCTGAGGATTCTCATCGTCCTTAAAGGATATATTCAAAATACAGAAAAGAGCATTAAGAATAATTTTTTCCCTCAGTTCCTTGTCCTCATGTAGGAATCTTTTCCGACAATTTAACATTCTCACTGTTCCCTGTATATTTTTACTAATTACGTTGTCATTCATAAAGAATAATCCCGAACGCTTCAACCTATCCTCCATGTTGAATTCCTATTATAAAACAAGAAATTTGACTATAAAAGGACCAACTTTTAAACTGAAAACATCTTTTAATACCATAGACGGAAGAGGAGTACAGCTATTTAATCTACTCCCACTACATATTAGGAAACTGAATGATCGTCAATTTCATAATACTATTGTTAAACTTTTAAAAGCTGAAAGTTTCTACGATACTTCTGAGTTTGCCAATTTCGATATCAAACGTTATTTTGATAATGAAATGCCTACTGATAATAATTGATATTTTTTTCCAACAGTTACAATTTTTTTCCCTTTTCGATACTTTTTCTAATTTTTATTCTAAATTATTTCAACATTTTCCTACATAAAATACTTAAATTTTATCATTGCAATTATTTTCATATTATATATTCTTTTTTGATACTGCTCTTAATTTTTATTTTCCAGATATGTGACTCAAATAAAAATTGCATAACGGATATTTAAAGGACTTTTTTTACCATCAGAAGACTCTCAAGATCTACAACAATTATATTATTTGAATTTTATTACTTTTTTTTCCTTCAAGTTATTGTATTAGATATTACTAATGTTAGGCTTAATATTGTTTAATAGTTGTATTTTACTGTAATTAATTCAATTAAGATAATTTATTTTCTGTAATTATTAAATCTATTCCTGTATCCGTAAATAAATAAATAAATATTATAAATATTATAAATATAAATATTATAAATATAAATATTATAAATATTATAATATCTTATTGGTTCATACAATAAGTAGTAATGGTACCTTTAAATAAAGATGACACTCAGAATCACTATATCCGTCTATGTAGAAGTCTCGGAATGACATGGATATCACATGTTGAGAATCGACCATTATTCTCCAATGGTAGGTACCAGTTAGGATGAATTCATTTGGATACATTGGTGATGCTATTTGTCCCGATGTGTTTCCGACGATTTCGTTACCATGGACTAAAAGAAAGGTAATTGATTGATGAATAGTGTATATAAATTGTTTCCACGATTATCTTACCATAAGTGAAATGTGCCATGAAGCCTTTAGAAGTACCATCTTCGCCAGATCTGAATTTTATCCACAAGGGTTCGCTGGAGACAACTCTGTATTCATCTGTACGTTCTCCACAAAGGGTTTCTGGAATCAATTTTTACATTTTTCAAGTTAAAGATCAAGCAATCAGAAAATTCAGTTTATAATTTCAATCTTACCCACAAGTTCTCCAACGCCATCATTTTTCCTGATCTCCAAAAAGTCATTATTACAAAAATCGTCCTCTTTCTGAATATCCATAACTTCGATAACAACGTCGATTTTGTTGCCAGGACTTGTGGGTAAAATCCAAACGCATTCTGCATTATTCGGGTACGATCCTGGATAATTTGGTGATGTAAAAGTGCCTTCTGCAGCCAACAAAGTTCCGCCACAGGCTGAAATAGGAATAGAAATAGGAATTGAAATTTACCAGGCAAAATAGCGTTATCTTATGCTTGTTTCTTGTTAGTGAAACTGTGAATATTTCTACAAAACTACTACAAAACAAGATTCTACAAATAAAAGAACAAATTAAAGTAACAGTAGGGACTCTACTAACGAGCAAATTGAAATAAAAAAGGAAATAATTCTACTGACAAATCACTTAAAGTAAAAGAAGAAAAGACACTACTGACAAGCAAATTAAAATAAAACAAGACTCTACTCACGAGCAAATTAATTTAAATAGAAGGACTCTACTGACGAGCAAATTATAATAAAAGGACTCTACTGACGAGCAAATTGAAATAAAAGAAGAAAGGACTCTACTAACGAGCAAATTAAAATAAATAAAAGAAGAACTCTACTCACGAGCAAATTAAAGTAAAAGAGGAAATAATTCTACTGACGAATCACTTAAAGTAAAAGAAGAAAGGACTCTACTGACAAGCAGATTAAAATAAAAAAGGATTTTACTGACAAGCAAATTGAAATAAAAAAGGACTCTACTGACAAGCAAATGAAAATGAAAAAAGGACTCTACTGACAAGCAAATTAAAATGAAAAAGGACTCCACTAGCGAGCAAATTAAAATAAAAGGAGGACTCTACTGACGAGCAAATTTAAATAAACAAAGGAAGGATTCTACTGACGAGCAACGTGGTATAAAATAAAAAAGAACTCTACTAACTAGCAAATTAAAATAAAATATGGACCTTACTGACGAGCAAATTAAAAAGAAAAAAAGGACTCTACTGACGAGCAAATTAAAATAAAAAAAAAGAAAGGACTCTACCGACGAGCAACTTAAAATCAGTAGAGTTCTTTTTTATTTTATTTCACTAAGACTTTGCTACTAACGAGCAAATTAAAGTGGAAGAAAAAAGAACTCTACTGAAAAAATATCAAAGAACAAAATTTAAAACATCAAAATAAATAATAAGAGAACAAAATTCAAAAGAATGAATATTATGATTGTATGAACAAAATTCAGAACAAGAAATAAATAAAAAACAAATTTAAAAAAATTGCAAAGCATATCAAGAAATAAAATATTATTAAAACAAAACCAGTAGAACACAAAATTTTAAAGAAAAAATCTTATGATAATTGCACCATGTGGAATTCTGTTCTCATAACATTCTTCCTTGCTTGTTTGCATGTAAAATACGCCTGATCGCACGGCAACTAAATAGATATTTTTACACATTAAGTTTATTACTTTACCTGTATCCAAAACTGAATACGTCAACGAGAACGTCCTATAAATTGGAAAATATCCTTCGGTTCCCTTAACAATAGTCAAAGCATTACCCTGGCTGGTGATACTTGGTGGAATTTTATTTCCACAATAGTGTCCGAGCAAAGGACCTTCAATAGAATCACCTTCAAACACCTAAACAAGATAAAAAATTAAAATCAGATATATATATATATATATATATATATATATTGAATTGAATAAAGACGACGGCTGACTGTGCTTGTGCTATCTTTGTTAGAAACAAATAATTATGTGTTTTATACATTTTTACATTTACCTTTTTCGGTTCTTTCTTAAATTATTTTTGTTTTCTTACAGTAGTAGAATGATTGTGTGTTTTTTCCTGATCTGCTGAATGATGAAACACATCTAGTCTCAAAACGTATAAAAAAATTAAAATGGACTATCTACATTGGACGCATTGGCTGTTTTATTTAATTCAATATGTTTCCATGTCGAACAAAAAATCCTCAAGATATATATATATATATATATATATATATATATATATATTTCATAAGACTTTTTATTACCTTGAAGTAGTTCTCCGTGCAATTTCCATCATCAGTTTCAAAGTAATTCATAACTCTAAAATTAGTTATGATGACTGTAACTTTTTGGGCTGGATCAGCAGCCTGGATTATCCAGGTGCAATTATTGCCTATATTAGAGAGTTGTGCCAATGGTTCTAATACGCCTGAACTGTTGGTTACTATTCTTGCACCACAAGCCTAAATAAAAAATAAAAATAATTTTTCGTTACTGAGGGAGATGCAAGATATTGCGTTGTGGGGAAAAGAGATAGAGCTATACGTTTCGGCGTTGGAGCGAAGAGAGCGACTATATAGTTCGGTGTGAAAGGATAGAGTAAGGTATATATTTGAATTTAATGTGATATTAATTTTGAACTAGTAGTGTGTGGCATCGTGTGTTAAGACAATTTGCTGGAACTTCCCGTACGCGATGAAATATTCAAGAAATATTAAACGTTTTCAAATATATTATTACAAATGCTGTAACTTTCATTATTTTTAAATGTGAATCATAAATCAATCAATTTATCTCCAGAACATTAATAATCGTCATTTCATTTCGAATTCAATTTCAAAAAAAAAAAATAGTTGCCTAATTTACACAAAATTGAAAAAGTGCTCCGATATAGTCACAGTTTAAACACATTTGCAAATAATTCCGTGCGACACTTTCACTTATACTGTGCTTAGCTTGGCGGCATTTTCACATTTTTAAATAGTTTTCACAAAATTGAAAAATTTCTCTAGTACAAAAACTGTCTAAACGCACTTGGGTAAACATTTGTACCAGGGTGGCGCTTAGACTGTGCTTAGCCTGGGTAATTTTTTAAGTTTTTAATCCAAAATTATAAAAATATTTTATGGAAAATAAAAAAATATGAAATAATTTTTTATCCTCAAAAGCAATTGTTTTGTCAATACAAGCAGAAAGTCAGTAAAGTCCCTTGTTCTTTTTTTAAATCGAAATTTAATTTGCTCATTAAGAGTCCTCTTTGGTTTTGGTCGACATACAGTTTGCTCGTCAGTAGAGTTCTTTTTTAATTTTTTCATCTTTACTAGACCTTCTTTTCCACCTACTAGGCTGATAATAATTTGCTTGTCAGTAGAGTCCCTTTTTTAGTTTGAAATTTAATTTAGTAGTCAGTAGAGTCCTCTTGTTTTGGTCGACAAGCAATTTGCTCGTCAGTAAAGTCCTTTTTTACTATCTCATTTTTATTGGACTCACTTTTCCTTCTTTCATATTTATAATAATTTGTTCGTCAGTAGAGTCCCTTGTTAATTTTTTGGATCGAAATACAGTTTGCTTTTCAGTACAGTCCTTTTTTTCTTTACTGAACATTCATTTTCATCTTGTTTTTAATAATTTGCTTGTCAGTAGAGTCTCTTTCTAGTATTTTTTAGATTAAAATTTAATTTGCTCGTTAGTAGAGTCCCTTTTATTTTTTCATCTGCAAATTAAAAATTCAAAAAATTACCCAGGCTAAGCACAGTCTAAGCGCCACTCTGGTACAAATGTTTACCCAAGTGCGTTTAGACTGTTTGTGTACTGGAGCATTATTCGAATTTTGTGAAAAACTATTGAAAAATGTGAAAATGCCGCCAAGCTAAGCACAGTATAAGTGAAAATGTCGCATAGAATTATTTGCAAATGCGTTTAGACTGTGATTATACGGGAGCACTTTTTCAATTTTGAGTAAATTAGGCAACATTTTTTTTTTTAAATTGAATTCGAAATGAAATGACGATTGTTAATGTTCTGGAGATAAATTGATTTATGATTTACATTTGATTTGCTCAGATATAACAAAGATAGCAAAAATAATGGAAGTTACAGTATTTGTAATAATGTATTTGAAGACGTTTAAAATTTCTCGAATATTTCATTACGGTACGGGAAGTTCGAGCAATTTGCCTTAAGGCACGATTTTTTTTTCGATTTTGGTTTATTAATCTATTGTTTTTTCTACTTACCGTTGAAAAATTTGCCTTGAATCCCTTAGCAGTATATATTTGATCACTCTTAAAATGCACCAGCAAAGTGTTACCACTTGCTTTGTAAGCGGTAGGACTTGGCATGGTATTACCACAATGGTTCATCAGTAATTTATCTGGATTTTCTTCTTCGCCATCATAAATCTGAAAATAATAAATAAAAAGCAATCAGTCTTGCATCAATTATTATTTATTTATTTATTTTAAATACATAGCCCACAGATTTCTTCCAAGAGGACTCAAAAATACAATTATTTTACATAATGAATAACAATTAAAATATATACAAAATTACAATATATAGTTATTAACATAAAATGCTTAACTGAAAATTACATATAATGCAGAATGTAACAATATTATTTATATACAGAATAAGATAAAATAATGAGATATTTGAAAAGAAAATAAAAAGGTTAACTTGTGCAGATGGAGATTATTTGATTAGGTGAAGTGTTGTGAATATCTATTCCATTATTAATTAAGTTAAAGTTAGAGGACATAAGTAAAATTGGCGAATTTAAGAAAGAATTAGATTTAGGAGTAGGGTAATTTAAAAATAATTGTGAACGCAATTATGCAATTTTTTTATGTTCTTACCTTAACAAAATCAGAAGTACAGTTCATGTACGATTCCAAATCAAAATCTAAGAAATTGATGGCTGCTACATGACTAGGATGCACTTCAATTATCCATTTGCAGTCTTCATTTGTTGCATAATTTTTAGGGTAGTTTGGCGAATATAAAAATCCATCGTGGCCAACCAGTCTGCCACCACAACCTGGTAGGTAATTGAAACATAAAATATAAATAAAAAGTTCACACGCGATTGAAGTAAAACTTATTTGCTACTGTACAAGATGGCATTTAAGTCAAAAATAAATACATCATATAACAATTTTAAATAATGTTTATTAGTAATATGGTAACACTCGTGTGATGCACACATTTATTAGTGTCGTCAATCATTATACACATTTATATAATGATAAATTATAAATTATATGTTTATACTAGCATTCAAAATATGTATAATATTTAAAAAGAATAATGTAATTTAAGTGATACTTCAAATGCGACATGATCGGTTTGTCATTGTAATTAGCATTTAGAAATGAACCTTTATTAGAAAAATGAAGTAATTGCTGATTAATAACTTCTATAATAGTGGATTATGTTAAGCAACGCCTAAACAAATATTATTTACTGATGATGTAATAATTGTGTTTGAAGATCTTCATGTAATTAAAATTAGCATACATTCATTGACTGCTTGTATTTTTTTAACTTTTTCGCTGGCGATATAATCTCATTCTTTGAACAACTGTAATATCTGTCTTGCCTAAAAAATATTTTCTATTTTAATAACTTCAAAGATTTATAGAAACTACAAGTTCATTTTTGATTTTATTTTTAGTTTTGCTCGTCAGTAGAGTCCCTTTTTAATGTTATTTTTAGATTGCTCGTCAGTAGAGTCCATTTTTCTTTAATTTTTAATTTAATCATCAGTAGAGTCTCTTTGAATTTTTATTTTTATTTTGCTCGTCAGTAGAGTCCCATTTTCTTCCATTTTTAATTCAATTATCAGTAGAGTTTATTTTTCTTTTATTTTTAGTTTTGTTCGTCAGTAGAGTCCCTTTCCAATGTTATTTTTAGATTGCTCGCCAGTAGAGTCTCTTTGAATTTTATTTTTATTTTGCTCGTCAGTAGAGTCTGCCTCTCTTTTTCATTTTCAGTTTGGTCGTTAGTAGAGTCCCTTTTTATTTACGAATAATATAGATATAATTTCTAATTAATTTTTTATTAAATCAAGATTAATTAAACTACGTTACTTTTTTATTTTTCATCTTGTAGTATAGTAGTATAGCAAATAAATTTTACTTCAATCGCGTGTGAACCTTACGCGCACTTTTTTTTTAAATTAAGGATTTACTTAAGAATGTCTTATTTTATTTTAATTATATCAATTTTTGATAATGTGTCACAATAAATAGCTTAAAATAATAAATATTGTCCGAGTAATAGACATGAGAGACAGTCGCAAGATGAAACAATAGTGCAACTTGCCTCAAGGCAAATCCCGAACACGAATTTGCATGTGACATATCATTTGAAAGAACTCAAAGAGCAGAACACGAATTTAGTAATTGTTTTTGATTTTATATCATTGTGTAATTAAATTCTTTGGAAATTCATATTGACTGAAGGTGCAACTTGCCGCAAGGCAAATCCCGAACACTAATTTGCGTGTGACTAATAATATTCAGTATGTGACATATCATTTGAAAAGGCTCGAAGAACAGAATCCGAATTTAGTATTTGTTTTTGATTTTATATCATTATTTAACTTAATTCCTTTAAATTTCGCATTAACCAAAAGTGCAACTTGCCTCAAGGCAAATCCCGAACACTAATTTGCATGTGACATATCATTTGAAAGGTCTTAAAAAGCCGAATACGAATTCAGCATTTGCATTAATTTTATACCATCATGTAACTTAACCCTTTCCACTGAGATACCGCCGCTGCGGGGGCAAAATACATATACATTTTGCAATTCGCGAGTGAAACGGGTTAATTCTCTTTGTTTGATATCATCACTATTACTATTACTCACGTCCTGGTACAGTTTTGTACGAAGCCTTAAAACCTTTCCCACTGAACGAACTATCAGCAAAAAATCTCACCAGCAAGTAGTTACCATTGGACCTGGTAGCTGCAGAAGTAGTGTTACCTTTGAAGGAATGGCATATTGACATAAGTTGGGAGGAATTTACTGTTTTACCATCGTAGACCTAAAAGGTAACAGATACATTAGTTATTAAGGTATTCAATTTCAAAAAAAAATAGTTGTCAAAATTTACACAAAATTGTGTAAAAAGTGCTCCCGCATAGTCACAGTCTAAACGCATTTGCAAATAATTCTGTGCGACATTTTCACTTATACCGTGCTTAGCTTAGCGGCATTTTCACATTTTTCAATAGTTTTCACAGAATTGGAAAAGTGCTCCAGCACATAAACAGTCTAAACGCACTTGGGTAAACATTTGTACCAGAGTGGCGCCTAGACTGTGCTTAGCCTGGTTAATTTTTTGAATTTTTTTTTTGTATTTAGTATTTTTCATCATCAACTGTATTTTACCAGACATGAAAATAAAAAGAAATCTATTGACAAGCAAACTATATTTTGCATTATATGAACTGAAGAGCAAACTGAAATACTCGTCTGCTCGTCAGTAAAGTCCCCTTTTAAATATTTTAACTTTTGCTCGCCAGTAGGGTCCTTTTATTAATTCTAGATTAAGTTTGCTCGTCAGTAGAGTCCCTTTTTCGTTTCTAAATTTGTTTGCTCGTCAGTAGAGTCCCTTTTTTAATACTAGATTAGTTTGCTCGTCAGTAGAGTCCCTTTTTTAATACTAGATTAGTTTGCTCGTCAGTAGAGTTCGTTTTTTAATTCTAGATTAGTTTGCTCGTCAGTAGAATACCTTTTTAATTCTAGATTAAGTTTGCTCGTCAGTAGAGTCCCATTTTTATTTCTAGATTAGTTTGCTCGTCAGTAGAGTCCTTTTTTAACACTAAAAATGCGGACATATAAAGCACACACACACGCTTACACACACATACACGCACACATCCATTTAGTTTCTGAGATATGCCCCTTAAAAGTGTTCAGAAATCTTCAAAACGTCGAGAAATGCAAAAATTTTCATTTTTGATTTTCGGCCCATTACTATAAACTACCCTACGGAAAGTTAAAAAAAATAGTGGCCTAATTTGCACAAAATTGAAAAAGTGCTCCCGTACAGTCACAGTCTAAACGCATTTGCAAATAATTGTGTGCGACATTTTCACTTGTACTGTGCTTAGCTTGGCGGCATTTTCACATTTTTCAATAGTTTTCTCACAAAATTGTAAAAGTGCTCCAGTTCACAAAAACAGTCTAAACGCACTTGGGTAAACATTTGTACCAGAGTGGCGCTTAGACTGTGCTTAGAGCCTGGGTAATTTTTTTAATTTTTATTCCAAAATATTTTAAATTTAAACAAAAATATTATATGGAAAATAAAAAAAATTAAATGGACTCTACTGACGAGCAAATTAAAATGTTGACAGAAAAAGGGACTTTACTGATGTCAATACAAATAGAGACTTTACTGACGAGAATATTAAAAAAAGGGTCTTTACTAACAAGCAAATTAAAGTGTCAATAAAATAAAGGAACTTCACTGATGAGCAAATTTAAAATGTCATTCCAAAAAGGGATTCTACCGACGAGTATTTTAGAAAAGGAATCCAAAATCACAAAAATATTTTATGAAAAATAAAAAAAGATGTTAGAATTTTAATATACATTGAAATATACAAAAGTTTTAACTTACAGTGATTCCATCAAAGGCACAATTGGACGATGCTTCCATATCGACATCCTCCATTTGAAAATGTATGCTTTGTCCAAAATCAGTTTTGATAAGCCATTCGCAAACAACGTTGTGTGGATATTCGTGTGGGTAATTTGGTGATTGAATAGTGCCTTCGGGTTTGGTTAAAATGCCTCCACAACCTGCAAAAGATCAGAGGTTGATACTAATGTGGGTGTAAGTTTTGGTGTGATGTACTTTACCATGGACAACCCATTCCAGACGGAATCCTGAAGATGCCAAAAGAGAATCTGACTTGAATTTAATGAACAGATTAGAAGATAAACTGGTGATTTTAGGTGGTAACTCGCTTCCACAATATCTGCCTCGAAGGGTTTGAGGTGAGTCGTGCTCTTCTCCAGCATCTTTTATCTTGCAAAAAAAAATTATCAACACTAATTTGCATGTGATATATCATTTGAAAGGGCTTGAAGAGCAAGAGAATACAGATTTAGTATTTGTTGCTAATTTTATATCACTATGTAATATAATTATGGTTCAATTTCGTATTAATTAAAAGTGCAACTTGCCTTAAGGCAAATCCCAAACACTAACTTGCATGTGATATATCATTTGAAAAAGCTCGACGAGGAGAATACAAGTTTTGTACTTGTTTTTGATTTTATATCATCGTGCACCACAATTCTTTTGAAATTCATATTAACCAAAAGTGCAACTTGCCTTAAGGCAAATCTCGAACACCAATTTGCATGTGACATATCATTTGAAAGGGCTCGAAAAGCAGAACACGAATTTAATAATTGTTTTTAATTTAATTATGTCGTGTAATAAAATTATCTTGAAATTCGTATTAACCTAAAGTGCAACTTGCCTCAAGGCAAATCCCGAACACTAATTTGCATGTGACATATCATTTGGAAGGGCTCGAAGAGCAAAATGCGAATTTAGTATTTATTATTGAAATTATATCGTCATTTAACTTAAATCCCTTGAAATTCATATTAACCAAAAGTGCAACTTGCCTCAAGGCAAATCCCAAACACTAATTTGCATGTGATATATCATTTGAAAGGGCTCGAAGAACAGAACACGAATTTAGTATTTATTCTTAATTTTATCTTATCATATTACATAATTGTAATCAAATTTGTATTAATCAAAAGTGCAACTTGCCTTAAGGGAAATCCCGAACACTAATTTGCATGTGATATATCATTTGAAAGGACTCGACGAGGAGAATACGAATTTAGTAATTGTTTTTAATTTAATTTTGTCGTGTAATAAAATTCTCTTGAAATTTGCATTAACCAAAAGTGCAACTTGCCTCAAGGCAAATCTCGAACACCAATTTGCATGTGACATATCATTTAAAAGAACTCAAAGAGAAGAATGAATGATTTTACCAATATCCAATATTGGAAAATAGTAATCATCTTCTACTTACCTCCAAATAATCATAATTGCACGTCGAATCTATATTCCTAGAATAACTTGGCGAATCCTCCAAATCAAAATGCGAAAATGTGACATTTATTTTATTGCCAATGGGTGCATTTATATGCCAAGTGCAATCCTGATCTGGTGGGTAATTCGATGGAAAGTTGGCACTTTCAATCACACCACGATATCCAGTCAATACATTATTGCACACTAAAACAACCAAACTATTAGGTTTATAATTGGATTTTATCATAAGTCTATTATTACCTGAGCTATAAGTCAACATAAATCCACGTCCTTCGGTGCTAG
>NW_020539725.1:63700808-63705973 GCF_003426905.1 Ctenocephalides felis | reverse complement strand
AATTTTACCACTTGTGCTGGAATTGTAGTACAACTGAAACCCTTTGTACATATTCTGCCTTTCTTTAGTAACAAAACGCACATGAACTCTATTACTCGAAGCAGAGATTTCCATGGAATTGTTGGTACCACAGTAAGTTCCAAGATAATATGCTAAAAAAATAAAATTTTTAATTGCACTAGTGGTATTACATATGTTTATATTATTACATATATCTTCTCTCCTCTGACCTGTTCGATTAAAATCATTTCCAACAATCTCCGATATAATTACATGATCGACATTAGTGCAATTCCTTCCAGTAGGCAAATTCAAATCCGTGAACTTCATCGTCAAATAATGTCCTTCAGGTCCTATTATCTCATAACTGCAATCAGAATTAGGTGGGTAAGCCCCTGGAACTGGATAATTGGGTGATGATATTTTGCCTTCGCTGCCTCTGTATGAACCGCCACAGGTATCTGAAAAAAAAAACAATACTTGCAGTGATTTATTTTCAATAACTATTTTCTTGCATGATCCTTATCCTGTATCTATGTAGTCTGACCATTGGATCGCCTGTACAACCATATTTTTTTCATTTTTTCTATGCTATTTTATTAATTTTTTTTTTTACGGTTTTAAATGAGTATAACTTTCAAACTCGTGCAAGAATTTTGAGCTTGAATCGTGGTCAAATAAACTTAATATGATGAACATTGTATTTAATGTTCGAATGTTTTTTTTTCCAGCTCTTTTTTTTCAGAAGCGAAATTCGTGCAGCTACTATGATTATTATAAAATTACTATCCCCTTAATATTAATTATAAATAAGCTTAACAAGAGCCTAAAATAATATCTATTATTATTGATTACGGCTTGCTTATGAATAAATAAAATAAATAAATAAATAAGTGTATGGTATCGTGAGCTAGGCAACGCTATATATGCTTGTTTCTTGTTAGTGAAACTGTGAAATTGTCTATTTATTAACTTCCGTAGGATAGTTATAGTAATGGACCGAAAATCAAAAATGAAAATTTTTGCATTTCTCGACGTTTTGAAGGTTTCTGAACATTTTTAAGGGGCATACCTCAGAAACTAAATAGATGTGTGCGGTGTATGTGTGTGTGTATTTTGTATGTCCGCATTTTTAGTATTAAAAAAAGGACTCTACTGACGAGCAAATTAGTCTAGAATTAAAAAAGGGACTCTACTGACGAACAAATTAGTCTAGAATTAAAAAAAGAATTCTACTGACGAGCAAACTAATCTAGAATTAAAAAGGACTCTACTGACGAGCAAAATAGTCTAGAATAAAAAAGGGACTCTACTGACGAGCAAACTAATCTAGAATTAAAAAAAGGACTCTACTGACGAGCAAACTAGTCTAGAATTAAAAAGGGACTCTACTGACGAGCAAACTAGTCTAGAATTTAAAAAAAGACTCTACTGATGAGCAAATTAGTCTAGAATTAAAAAAGGGACTCTACTGACGAGCAAACTAATCTAGAAAGAAATAAAAAGGGACTCTACTGACGAGCAAACTAATCTAGAATTAAAAAAGGGACTCTACTGACGAGCAAAAGCTAAAATAAAAAAGGGACTCTACTGACGAGCAGACGAGTATTTCAGTTTGCTCGTCAGTTCATATAATGCAAAATATAGTTTCCTTGTCAGTAGAGTCCTTTTCATTTTCATGTCTGGTAAAATATAGTTGATAATGAAAAATACTAAATACAAAAATTCAAAAAATTACCCAGACTAAGCACAGTCTAAGCGCCACTCTGGTAAAAATGTTTTCGCAAGTGCGTTTAGACTGTATACGTACTTAAGCACTTTTCCAATGTTGTGAAAACTATTGAAAAATGTGAAAATGCCGCCAAGCTAAGCACAGAATAAGTGAAAATACCGCACAGAATTATTTGGAAATGCGTTTAGACTGTGACTATACGGGAGCACTTTTTCAATTTTGAGTAAATTAGGCAACTATTTTTTTTAAATTGAATTTGAAATTGAATGACGATTGTTAATGTTCTCTGGAGATAAATTGATTTATAATTTATATTTGATTTGCTCAGATATAATAAGATAGCAAAAATAATGAAAGTTACAGCATTTGTAATACCACGTTTAAAATTTCTCGAATATTTCATTACGGTACGGAAAGTTCCAGCAGTTTGCCTTAAGGCACGATGCCATACACCATTAGTTTCCTGAGCGATCAGGCGTATTTTACATAAAAAACACAGCAAGGAAGAATGTTATGATAACTGCATCTAGAATTCTGTTATCATAACATTCTTTCTTGCTTGTTTATATGTAAAATACGCCTGATCGCACGGCAAATAGATAGACATTTTCGCAGCAAGCATAAGATAGCGTTGCCATGACAACGCTATTTTATGAGACAGAATTGTCTACTTTTTTACACAACTTACCTAAACTCAATGCAAGTTTGAACCCGTTCTTAGGATCATCCACTTTAGTGAAAAATTTGACGTACATCATATTCCCGGAACTTCTTATTGTTCCTGGTTTATTGCTTCCGCACCAACTTCCTAGCAGTGCAGAATTTTCAGTGGCTCCATCTCGTATCTCGACGAAGGCCGAATCACAACTGAATAGAAACAATAGAAATAAATACCGGTCAATTGGTACTGGGAGAATCCAATGGTTACTTACAAAGTGCTCATCGTGATATCAAATCTATCCTTAAATTCTGCCTTGATGATTTCGCCATTCGGTGCCATGATCACCCACTCGCACTCGCTGTGAGGAGGAGGAATGTTGGGATAGTTCGGCGAACTGATCTCCTGCATGTTTTTGCTGTTGGTTAGAGTTACCCTGTCGCCACAGAGGTTGTTGACTTCTTTGTATCTGATTCTCAACGCTTGCTGGGAAATAAATATAGACAATGATTGGGTGTATAAAATTATTCGCGCGTCTTAACTTACCTTGGAGGTGTCGATGCTGTAGAATTTGATATATAAATTGTTCCCGGTGGTCACAAGTGGTTCGGTAACAGGGATGTTTCCACAATACTTTCCGTTTCCAAGGAGGGGCGAGGTGCTGCTGTGTCCATTTTTTAACTACGAAGAAAGAAAGATGAGAACAGTAATACCTCGCTTAACGCTATAATACCCCGCTTAACACTATAATACCCCGCTTAACGCTGTTTCGGCTTAGCGCTCTTTTATTTGAACCCAGATTTGCTGTGTCCATTTTTCAACTACGAAAAGAATAAATATAAGTAAACCCCGCTTAACGATGTTTCGTTTAGCGCTCTTTCCTGTGTTCATTTTTCAACTATGGAGAGTAAATTACCAACGGATAAGACATCCCTCAATCATCTCACTAACGCGCTGAGAAAAAAAAGAATAAAAAATTGTACATTCCGGTTGTATATACAGCTAAAAATAATACCCCGCTCAACGCTGTTTTGTTTAGAGCTTTTCTACTATAACTCAGGTTTGCTCTATCGTTTTTTAACTATAATGAAAGATGAGTACAGTTATACCCCGCTTAACGCTGTTTCGTTTAGCGCTCTTTTATTTCAATCATTTTTAACCACAAAGAAAGAAAAATGAGTACAGCAATGCCCCGATTAACGCTGTTGCGTTTAGCGCTTTTTTATTTTAACCATTTTTAACCACGAAGAAAAAAATGAGTACAGCAATACCCCGCTTTACGCTGTTTAGTTTAGCGTTCTTTTCTGGGTTCATTTTTCAACTACGAAGAGAAAATAATACTCCCCTCCACGTTGATTCGTTCAGCGCTCTTTTCTGTGTTCATTTTTCAACCACGACACTAAATAATACCCCGCTTAACGCTGTTTTGTTTAGCGTTCTTTTTTTCAACCCAGACTTGCTGTGCAGAAAAATAGGTACAGTAATACCCCGCTTAGAGCTGTTTCGTTTAGCGCTTCTTTTGTGTTCATTTTTCAACTACGAAGAGTAAACAATATCCCCCTCAACGTTATTTTGTTTAGCGCCCTTTTATCTCAACCTAAGTGTGCTGTGTCCATTTTTCAACATGAGCACAATGATACCCCGCTTAACGCTGACTACAAAGAAAGATGAGTATAGTGATATCCCGCTTAACGCTGTATCAGTTTAGCGCTCTTTCCAAATTTTCGTCGACGATTTCAGGAACATGAGTCAACAGATTAGAATAATTCAAAAGACATTCGATCTCTATTGATAGGGAGAAGTGCTGATTAGTTTTTGACAAAGACAGGTCAAGCTGTTACGGAGATACGGAGCAAAAGAATAATTGATTTTTTGAGAGAACGGAGCGTCCGATTTGTATTATTTAAAAAACATTGTATTCGTATTGATGAAATGAAGACCTGATGAAATTTATGGTAAGGCAGATCTAGCGTTTTCGGAGATTTAATGAAAAAATTGAAAAAAAAATGTCATTTGACAGACAAAAATGATCATTGGACATATGCACATCAAATTATCACATATTTTATAAATATTTTAATAATAATAACAAATTTTGTTTACATTGCCATGGGTTCCGTACCAATGTTTCGATATTTAGTTTCGACGCAGCTAATGTATCGCTTTAAAAAAAAGTACAAAATTTCCATAATATTTCAAATAAAATTTTTCAAAAAGGTCAATTTTTTCACAAAAATCTCAAAAATGGAGTTTTAGAATAAAATTGAATCTTTTTTTAAAACTTTTGGTACGGAAAGTTCCAGCAATTTGCCCTAAGGCACGATGCCATACACCACTAGTTAAATTTAACACCTAATCAACTCTCTAGCCATCCCTAAATCCAATATTTTCATAAAAACACAGCCTCGTTTAGCGCTGTTTCGCATTGTTTGTGGATTTTGTGTAAAATCAATATATAAATGTATATATCGATTTATACACGTGTATAACTATAGAAATGTTTGTGGATTTTGTCTAAATTAAATATATAAATGTATATATCGATTTATACACGTGTATAACTATAGGAATGTTTGTGGATTTTGTCTAAATTAAATATATAAATGTATATATCGATTTATACACGTGTATAACTATAGGAATGCTTATGGATTTTGTCTAAATTAAATATAAAATGTATATATCGATTTATACACGTGTATAACTATAGGAATGGATTTTGTCTAAATTAAATATATAAATGATTTTGTCTAAATTAAATATATAAATGTATAT
>NW_020539725.1:63671777-63699808 GCF_003426905.1 Ctenocephalides felis | reverse complement strand
TATATAAGTAAATAAATAAATAAACAAAAAAAAATTGCGATTTCGAATAGAATTTTCTCAAACACTTTTAAATTAACTATAATTATTTAAATATATTGCACAGACACTACAGTGCTTGTATGCCCTGAAATTGTACCTTATTATTTTAAATTTAATGAGGCATTAAATTTGCTCGTCAGTAGAGTCCCTTTCTTATTTTTAAAGACGTCATTCAAGTTTGCTCATCAGTAGAGTACCCTTTCTTATTTTTAAAGATGTCATTTAAGTTTGCTCGTCAGTAGGGTCCCTTTCTTATTTAAAAATGTCATTCAAGTTTGCTCGTCAGTAGAGTCCCTTTGTTATTTTTAAAGATGTCATTCAAGTTTGCTCGTCAGTAGAGTCCTTTTCTTATTTTTAAAAATGTCATTTAAGTTTGCTCGTCAGTAGAGTCCTTTTCTTATTTTTAAAGACGTCATTCAAGTTTGCTCGTCAGTAAAGTCCCTTTTCTTATTTCGAAAGATGTCATTTAAGTTTGCTCGTCAGTAGAGTCCCTTTCTTATTTGTAAAGATGTCATTAGTTTGCTCATCAGTAGAGTCCTTTTCTTTTTTTTAAAAGCGTCATTCAAGTTTGCTCGTCAGTAGAGTCCTTTTCTTATTACTAAAGATGTCATTCAAGTTTGCTCGTCAGTAGAGTCCCTTTCTTATTTCGAAAGATGTCATTTAAGTTTGCTCGTCAGTAGAGTCCCTTTCTTATTTTAAAGATGTCATTTAAGTTCGCTCGTCATCGTGAGTCCTTTATTATTTTTGAAGATGTCATTCAAGTTTGCTCGTCAGTAAAGTCCCATTCTTATTTGTAAAATTTGTCATTCAAGTTTGCTCGTCAGTAGAGTCCTTTTCTTATTTGTAAAGAATCATTTTCATATTTCTTAATTGGTTCATTTCACTATTCATTTGAATAGTGCTCGTCAAGACCTTTCATTTGATACCCAACATGCCTATATTTGAAGTAAAACTTGTAAACACATGTTTAAAGCCGAGTTCGGCAACCCATTAGTCGGCTTTTTATTATATCTCTTGTAACTTTTGAACGGTTTGTCCGATTTGAATGAAATATTCGGCGAATTTGTGCTAAATTAAATTGTCTATAATATTGTCCAACAGTAATCCTCATTGAGATACATGGAATTGCCTTTAAATTTAAAATTATTTGAAAGCATTTGAAAGTACAGAACGCTATAGGTTTTTTTAGTCCGTAATTGGTAGATTTGGATAGTGCCCGTTGAGACCTTTCATTTGATACCCAACATCCCTATATTTGAAGTAAAACTTAAACACATGTTTAAAGCCGAGTTCGGCAACCCATTAGTTGCTTTTTATTATATCTCTTGTAACTTTTGAACGGTTTGTCCGATTTGAATGGAATATTCGGCGAATTTGTGCTAAATTAAATTGTCTATGATATTATACAACCGTAATCCATAACAAGATACATGAAATTGCCTTTGAATTTTTGAAATAACTTCAGGCGTTTTTGAGCAAACGTCTAAGAAAGGTCAAAACTCTACTCACATCACACATTCTTTTCCCAAATTTGGTCCCATTCGATTCAGAATGGCTTAAAACATCGAGTAAACATAAAATTACCGAATCGAAACATAAAATTACCGAATTATTAAACTGAATCTGTTTATCACTTACCAGTAGATATTTGGACATAGTCCAAAGTGCAGTCATCACTCTGCTCCAATCTAAATCAAAAAAGTCGAAGGCAACATGAAAGCTTTCTGGTGCTGAAAATATCCATTCGCAGTTCAGCATTGCATCATAACCATTGGGAAATCCTGGTGATGTTAGATTTTGTATAACTCCTGGTGTCAATTCAAGGACTTTACCTTTGGAACCACAACCAGTAACTGCAAAACAAATATAATGGATATATGCTGTGGGTAAAGGATATATGTGGTCGGTAAGTTTCTACTTACTGTTGGATGCAAGTTCAGTGGCATCAGGAATAACTCTTTTAGTTTGCGTCCAATCGATCAAAAATCTTGATCCTAAACGATACCAATCGTTCTTCAATTCTAAATAAACCACATTACTGGTACTTTGGACAGGGTCAGGAGCACGAGCACCACAGGCGTTCACCAATTCAGGAGCGTTGTCGTCGTAACCATCAAAGATCTAAAACATAAATAATTATAATACAAATATAATAAATCTAATACAAATATAATAAATATAATAAATCGTGGTTCAGTATTATCTCAGACAAACAAAATATTAAGCTCGGTGTCCCTCAGAGCTCAATTCTCGGACCATTATTATTTCTCATCTACATAAACGATCTGCCAAAATGTACAGATCTCTGTAAATTTATTCTTTTTGCCGACGACACTAGTGTGATTATAAAAACCAATTCTTTAGAAGAAGTAAATAATAAATTAAATCTAGTTATGAAGTCAATTTCGAATTGGTTCAATTCTAATAATCTTTTGCTCAATAATGACAAAACCCAAATTATGTCTTTCCGAACAGTAAATAGGATAAGTCATGAGATCAATTCTTTAACTATCAATAGCATTAAATTTGAATTTTCCTCAGTCTCAAAATTTCTAGGCATCCAATTACACAAAAACTTAAACTGGGACAATCATATTCATTCCATACTTGTACCTAAGTTAACTAAAACCAGTTTCATGTTGAGAATTCTTAAATCAAAAGTTAGTTTAAATTGCCTTCTTTCAATTTATTATTCTAATTTCTATTCGCATCTCGCTTATGGAATACAATTCTGAGGATTCTCATCGTCCTTAAAGGATATATTCAAAATACAGAAAAGAGCATTAAGAATAATTTTTTCCCTCAGTTCCTTGTCCTCATGTAGGAATCTTTTCCGACAATTTAACATTCTCACTGTTCCCTGTATATTTTTACTAATTACGTTGTCATTCATAAAGAATAATCCCGAACGCTTCAACCTATCCTCCATGTTGAATTCCTATTATAAAACAAGAAATTTGACTATAAAAGGACCAACTTTTAAACTGAAAACATCTTTTAATACCATAGACGGAAGAGGAGTACAGCTATTTAATCTACTCCCACTACATATTAGGAAACTGAATGATCGTCAATTTCATAATACTATTGTTAAACTTTTAAAAGCTGAAAGTTTCTACGATACTTCTGAGTTTGCCAATTTCGATATCAAACGTTATTTTGATAATGAAATGCCTACTGATAATAATTGATATTTTTTTCCAACAGTTACAATTTTTTTCCCTTTTCGATACTTTTTCTAATTTTTATTCTAAATTATTTCAACATTTTCCTACATAAAATACTTAAATTTATCATTGCAATTATTTTCATATTATATATTCTTTTTTGATACTGCTCTTAATTTTTATTTTCCAGATATGTGACTCAAATAAAAATTGCATAACGGATATTTAAAGGACTTTTTTTACCATCAGAAGACTCTCAAGATCTACAACAATTATATTATTTGAATTTTATTACTTTTTTTTCCTTCAAGTTATTGTATTAGATATTACTAATGTTAGGCTTAATATTGTTTAATAGTTGTATTTTACTGTAATTAATTCAATTAAGATAATTTATTTTCTGTAATTATTAAATCTATTCCTGTATCCGTAAATAAATAAATAAATATTATAAATATTATAAATATAAATATTATAAATATAAATATTATAAATATTATAATATCTTATTGGTTCATACAATAAGTAGTAATGGTACCTTTAAATAAAGATGACACTCAGAATCACTATATCCGTCTATGTAGAAGTCTCGGAATGACATGGATATCACATGTTGAGAATCGACCATTATTCTCCAATGGTAGGTACCAGTTAGGATGAATTCATTTGGATACATTGGTGATGCTATTTGTCCCGATGTGTTTCCGACGATTTCGTTACCATGGACTAAAGAAAGGTAATTGATTGATGAATAGTGTATATAAATTGTTTCCACGATTATCTTACCATAAGTGAAATGTGCCATGAAGCCTTTAGAAGTACCATCTTCGCCAGATCTGAATTTTATCCACAAGGGTTCGCTGGAGACAACTCTGTATTCATCTGTACGTTCTCCACAAAGGGTTTCTGGAATCAATTTTTACATTTTTCAAGTTAAAGATCAAGCAATCAGAAAATTCAGTTTATAATTTCAATCTTACCCACAAGTTCTCCAACGCCATCATTTTTCCTGATCTCCAAAAAGTCATTATTACAAAAATCGTCCTCTTTCTGAATATCCATAACTTCGATAACAACGTCGATTTTGTTGCCAGGACTTGTGGGTAAAATCCAAACGCATTCTGCATTATTCGGGTACGATCCTGGATAATTTGGTGATGTAAAAGTGCCTTCTGCAGCCAACAAAGTTCCGCCACAGGCTGAAATAGGAATAGAAATAGGAATTGAAATTTACCAGGCAAAATAGCGTTATCTTATGCTTGTTTCTTGTTAGTGAAACTGTGAATATTTCTACAAAACTACTACAAAACAAGATTCTACAAATAAAAGAACAAATTAAAGTAACAGTAGGGACTCTACTAACGAGCAAATTGAAATAAAAAAGGAAATAATTCTACTGACAAATCACTTAAAGTAAAAGAAGAAAAGACACTACTGACAAGCAAATTAAAATAAAACAAGACTCTACTCACGAGCAAATTAATTTAAATAGAAGGACTCTACTGACGAGCAAATTATAATAAAAGGACTCTACTGACGAGCAAATTGAAATAAAAGAAGAAAGGACTCTACTAACGAGCAAATTAAAATAAATAAAAGAAGAACTCTACTCACGAGCAAATTAAAGTAAAAGAGGAAATAATTCTACTGACGAATCACTTAAAGTAAAAGAAGAAAGGACTCTACTGACAAGCAGATTAAAATAAAAAAGGATTTTACTGACAAGCAAATTGAAATAAAAAAGGACTCTACTGACAAGCAAATGAAAATGAAAAAAGGACTCTACTGACAAGCAAATTAAAATGAAAAAGGACTCCACTAGCGAGCAAATTAAAATAAAAGGAGGACTCTACTGACGAGCAAATTTAAATAAACAAAGGAAGGATTCTACTGACGAGCAACGTGGTATAAAATAAAAAAGAACTCTACTAACTAGCAAATTAAAATAAAATATGGACCTTACTGACGAGCAAATTAAAAAGAAAAAAGGACTCTACTGACGAGCAAATTAAAAAAAAAGAAAGGACTCTACCGACGAGCAACTTAAAATCAGTAGAGTTCTTTTTTATTTTATTTCACTAAGACTTTGCTACTAACGAGCAAATTAAAGTGGAAGAAAAAAGAACTCTACTGAAAAAATATCAAAGAACAAAATTTAAAACATCAAAATAAATAATAAGAGAACAAAATTCAAAAGAATGAATATTATGATTGTATGAACAAAATTCAGAACAAGAAATAAATAAAAACAAATTTAAAAAAATTGCAAAGCATATCAAGAAATAAAATATTATTAAAACAAAACCAGTAGAACACAAAATTTTAAAGAAAAAATCTTATGATAATTGCACCATGTGGAATTCTGTTCTCATAACATTCTTCCTTGCTTGTTTGCATGTAAAATACGCCTGATCGCACGGCAACTAAATAGATATTTTTACACATTAAGTTTATTACTTTACCTGTATCCAAAACTGAATACGTCAACGAGAACGTCCTATAAATTGGAAAATATCCTTCGGTTCCCTTAACAATAGTCAAAGCATTACCCTGGCTGGTGATACTTGGTGGAATTTTATTTCCACAATAGTGTCCGAGCAAAGGACCTTCAATAGAATCACCTTCAAACACCTAAACAAGATAAAAAATTAAAATCAGATATATATATATATATATATATATATATATATATATTGAATTGAATAAAGACGACGGCTGACTGTGCTTGTGCTATCTTTGTTAGAAACAAATAATTATGTGTTTTATACATTTTTACATTTACCTTTTTCGGTTCTTTCTTAAATTATTTTTGTTTTCTTACAGTAGTAGAATGATTGTGTGTTTTTTCCTGATCTGCTGAATGATGAAACACATCTAGTCTCAAAACGTATAAAAAAATTAAAATGGACTATCTACATTGGACGCATTGGCTGTTTTATTTAATTCAATATGTTTCCATGTCGAACAAAAAATCCTCAAGATATATATATATATATATATATATATATATATATATATATTCATAAGACTTTTTATTACCTTGAAGTAGTTCTCCGTGCAATTTCCATCATCAGTTTCAAAGTAATTCATAACTCTAAAATTAGTTATGATAACTGTAACCTTCTGGGCAGGATCAGAAGCCTGGATTATCCACGTGCAATTATTGCCTATATTAGAGAGTTGTGCCAATGGTTCTAATACGCCTGAACTGTTGGTTACTATTCTTGCACCGCAAGCCTAAATAAAAAATAAAAATAATATTTAGTTACTGAGGGAGATGCAAGATATTGCGTTGTGGGGAAAAGAGATAGAGCTATACGTTTCGGCGTTGGAGCGAAGAGAGCGACTATATAGTTCGGTGTGAAAGGATAGAGTAAGGTATATATTTGAATTTAATGTGATATTAATTTTGAACTAGTAGTGTGTGGCATCGTGTGTTAAGACAATTTGCTGGAACTTCCCGTACGCGATGAAATATTCAAGAAATATTAAACGTTTTCAAATATATTATTACAAATGCTGTAACTTTCATTATTTTTGTTATCTTGTTATATCTGAGCAAATCAAATGTGAATCATAAATCAATCAATTTATCTCCAGAACATTAATAATCGTCATTTCATTTCGAATTCAATTTCAAAAAAAAAAAATAGTTGCCTAATTTACACAAAATTGAAAAAGTGCTCCGATATAGTCACAGTTTAAACACATTTGCAAATAATTCCGTGCGACACTTTCACTTATACTGTGCTTAGCTTGGCGGCATTTTCACATTTTTAAATAGTTTTCACAAAATTGAAAAATTTCTCTAGTACAAAAACTGTCTAAACGCACTTGGGTAAACATTTGTACCAGGGTGGCGCTTAGACTGTGCTTAGCCTGGGTAATTTTTTAAGTTTTTAATCCAAAATTATAAAAATATTTTATAGAAAATAAAAAAATATGTAATAATTTTTTTTCCTCAAAAGCAATTGTTTTGTCAATACAAGCAGAAAGTCAGTAGAGTCCCTTGTTTTTTTTTCAATTGAAATTTAGTTTGCTCATAAGTAGAGTCCTCTTTGTTTTTGGTCGACATACAGTTTGCTCGTCAGTAGAGTTCTTTTTTAATTTTTTCATCTTTACTAGACCTTTTTTTCTACCTACTAGGCTGATAATAATTTGCTTGTCAGTAGAGTCCCTTTTTTAGTTTGAAATTTAATTTAGTAGTCAGTAGAGTCCTCTTGTTTTGGTCGACAAGCAATTTGCTCGTCAGTAAAGTCCTTTTTTACTATCTCATTTTTATTGGACTCACTTTTCCTTCTTTCATATTTATAATAATTCGTTCGTCAGTAGAGTCCCTTGTTAATTTTTTGGATCGAAATACAGTTTGCTTTTCAGTACAGTCCTTTTTTTCTTTACTGAACATTCATTTTCATCTTGTTTTTAATAATTTGCTTGTCAGTAGAGTCTCTTTCTAGTATTTTTTAGATTAAAATTTAATTTGCTCGTTAGTAGAGTCCCTTTTATTTTTTCATCTGCAAATTAAAAATTCAAAAAATTACCCAGGCTAAGCACAGTCTAAGCGCCACTCTGGTACAAATGTTTTCGCAAGTGCGTTTAGACTGTTTGTGTACTGGAGCATTATTCGAATTTTGTGAAAAACTATTGAAAAATGTGAAAATGCCGCCAAGCTAAGCACAGTATAAGTGAAAATGTCGCATAGAATTATTTGCAAATGCGTTTAGACTGTGATTATACGGGAGCACTTTTTCAATTTTGAGTAAATTAGGCAACATTTTTTTTTTTAAATTGAATTCGAAATGAAATGACGATTGTTAATGTTCTGGAGATGAATTGATTTATGATTTACATTTGATTTGCTCAGATATAACAAAGATAGCAAAAATAATGGAAGTTACAGTATTTGTAATAATGTATTTGAAGACGTTTAAAATTTCTCGAATATTTCATTACGGTACGGGAAGTTCGAGCAATTTGCCTTAAGGCACGATTTTTTTTTCGATTTTGGTTTATTAATCTATTGTTTTTTCTACTTACCGTTGAAAAATTTGCCTTGAATCCCTTAGCAGTATATATTTGATCACTCTTAAAATGCACCAGCAAAGTGTTACCACTTGCTTTGTAAGCGGTAGGACTTGGCATGGTATTACCACAATGGTTCATCAGTAATTTATCTGGATTTTCTTCTTCGCCATCATAAATCTGAAAATAATAAATAAAAAGCAATCAGTCTTGCATCAATTATTATTTATTTATTTATTTATTTATTCATTTTAAATATATAGCCCACAGATTTCTTCCAAGAGGACTCAAAAATATTATTATCTTACATAATGAATAACAATTAAAATATATACAAAATTACAATATATAGTTATTAACATAAAATGCTTAACATAAAATTACATATAATGCAGATTGTAACAATATTATTTATTAACAGAATAAGATAAAATAAAGAGATGTTTGAAAAGAAAATAAAAAGGTTAACTTGTGCAGATGGAGATTATTTGATTAGGTGAAGTGTTTTAAATATCTATTTCATTATTAATTAAGTTAAAGTTAGAGGACATAAGTAGAATAGGCGAATTTAAAAGACAATTAGATTTAGGAGTAGGATAATTGAAAAAAAAAGTGCGCGTAAGGATCACACGCGATTGAAGTAAAAATTATTTGCTACTGTATAAAGTAGCAAATTTAAGTTGAGTAAAAATAAATACATCATATAACAATTTTAAATAATATTTATTAGTAATATGGTAACACTCGTGATGCACACATTTATTAGTGTCGTCAATCATTATACACATTTATATAATGATAAACTATAAATTATATATTTATGATTGCATTAAAAATATGCATAATATTTACAAACAATAATGTAATCAAAGTCTTGAAACTTGAAATATGTCATGATCGTTTTAAAGTAATTGCTGATTAATAAATTCTATAATATTCCTTCACACAGTGGATTATGTTAAACAACGCCTAAACAAATATTGTTTTTGCAAATTAACTCATCCTGTAACAATTGTGTTTGAAGAGCTTCATGTAATTAAAATTAACATACATTCATTTACTGTTTGTATTTTTTTACTTTTTCGCTGACGATATAATCTCATTCCTCGAACAGCTGTAATATCCGTCTTGCCTAACAAATTGAAGCCATACTTTTATATTTGTTTTATTTATTAAGCCCTGCACATAGCTTGATCTATGAATTAATTAACCTTTCAGATACAGTATCTAGTTTAGGTAGATAATTTGGTATAGGTGGAAATACAAACCCGTTAAATTTACACAAAGTGGGAATTTTACCCGAATTTAATGCCTTTCGACAAGTTTGACATCCAACCTGATTATTTGAATCAATATTAAAAAAAACATTATTAAGAATTTGTTTTTGAGCATCATTTGATATTTCTAAGCTACTTTGAAGCCAAAGTCGATCACACACAAAACATATAGCCAAAGCTATCATTTCTTACGCAGCGCAGATTTTTCCTTAGTTTCATTATTTATTTGCGATCATTTGCACTACAATTATTTATGGGGGACGGGATAAAATATTCTTCCGATCCTGACATTTTTATTAACTCACGAATTATACTGCTAACCCATGCCGCGCCTAAAGAAGTTTTACTTCAAAAATAATTGTGAACGCAATTATGCAATTTTTTTAGTCTCTTACCTTAACAAAATCAGAAGTGCAGTTCATGTACGATTCCAAATCAAAATCTAAGAAATTGATGGCTGCTACATGACTAGGATGCACTTCAATTATCCATTTGCAGTCTTCATTTGTTGCATAATTTTTAGGGTAGTTTGGCGAATATAAAAATCCATCGTGGCCAACCAGTCTGCCACCACAACCTGGTAGGTAATTGAAACATAAAATATAAATAAAAAGTTCACACGCGATTGAAGTAAAACTTATTTGCTACTGTACAAGATGGCATTTAAGTCAAAAATAAATACATCATATAACAATTTTAAATAATGTTTATTAGTAATATGGTAACACTCGTGTGATGCACACATTTATTAGTGTCGTCAATCATTATACACATTTATATAATGATAAATTATAAATTATATGTTTATACTAGCATTCAAAATATGTATAATATTTAAAAAGAATAATGTAATTTAAGTGATACTTCAAATGCGACATGATCGGTTTGTCATTGTAATTAGCATTTAGAAATGAACCTTTATTAGAAAAATGAAGTAATTGCTGATTAATAACTTCTATAATAGTGGATTATGTTAAGCAACGCCTAAACAAATATTATTTACTGATGATGTAATAATTGTGTTTGAAGATCTTCATGTAATTAAAATTAGCATACATTCATTGACTGCTTGTATTTTTTTAACTTTTTCGCTGGCGATATAATCTCATTCTTTGAACAACTGTAATATCTGTCTTGCCTAAAAAATATTTTCTATTTTAATAACTTCAAAGATTTATAGAAACTACAAGTTCATTTTTGATTTTATTTTTAGTTTTGCTCGTCAGTAGAGTCCCTTTTTAATGTTATTTTTAGATTGCTCGTCAGTAGAGTCCATTTTTCTTTAATTTTTAATTTAATCATCAGTAGAGTCTCTTTGAATTTTTATTTTTATTTTGCTCGTCAGTAGAGTCCCATTTTCTTCCATTTTTAATTCAATTATCAGTAGAGTTTATTTTTCTTTTATTTTTAGTTTTGTTCGTCAGTAGAGTCCTTTCCAATGTTATTTTTAGATTGCTCGCCAGTAGAGTCTCTTTGAATTTTATTTTTATTTTGCTCGTCAGTAGTAGTGAGTCTGCTCTCTTTTCATTTTCAGTTTGGTCGTTAGTAGAGTCCCTTTTTATTTACGAATAATATAGATATAATTTCTAATTAATTTTTTATTAAATCAAGATTAATTAAACTACGTTACTTTTTTATTTTTCATCTTGTAGTATAGTAGTATAGCAAATAAATTTTACTTCAATCGCGTGTGAACCTTACGCGCACTTTTTTTTTAAATTAAGGATTTACTTAAGAATGTCTTATTTTATTTTAATTATATCAATTTTTGATAATGTGTCACAATAAATAGCTTAAAATAATAAATATTGTCCGAGTAATAGACATGAGAGACAGTCGCAAGATGAAACAATAGGTCAACTTGCCTCAAGGCAAATCCCGAACACGAATTTGCATGTGACATATCATTTGAAAGAACTCAAAGAGCAGACACGAATTTAGTAATTGTTTTTGATTTTATATCATTGTGTAATTAAATTCTTTGGAAATTCATATTGACTGAGGTGCAACTTGCCGCAAGGCAAATCCCGAACACTAATTTTGCGTGTGACTAATAATATTCAGTATGTGACATATCATTTGAAAAGGCTCGAAGAACAGAATCCGAATTTAGTATTTGTTTTTGATTTTATATCATTATTTAACTTAATTCCTTTAAATTTCGCATTAACCAAAAGTGCAACTTGCCTCAAGGCAAATCCCGAACACTAATTTGCATGTGACATATCATTTGAAAGGTCTTAAAAAGCGAATACGAATTCAGCATTTGCATTAATTTTATACCATCATGTAACTTAACCCTTTCCACTGAGATACCGCGCTGCGGGGGCAAAATACATATAATTTTGCAATTCGCGAGTGAAACGGGTTAATTCTCTTTGTTTGATATCATCACTATTACTATTACTCAGTCCTGGTACAGTTTTGTACGAAGCCTTAAAACCTTTCCCACTGAACGAACTATCAGCAAAAAATCTCACCAGCAAGTAGTTACCATTGGACCTGGTAGCTGCAGAAGTAGTGTTTTTTGAAGGAGTATGCCTTGGGAATGGATAGATAAGTTGGGAGGAATTTACAGTTTTACCATCGTAGACCTAAAAGGTAACAGATAAATTAGTTATTAAGGAATTCAATGTCAAAAAAATAGTTGTCAAAATTTAGACAAAATGAAAAAGTGCTCCCGCATAGTCACAGTCTAAACGCATTTGCAAATAATTCTGTGCGACATTCACTTATACCGTGCTAAGCTTGGCGGCATTTTCACATTTATGTATAGTTTTCACAAAATTGGAAAAGTGCTCCAGTGCACAAACAGTCTAAACGTACTTGGGTAAACATTTGTACTAGAGTGGCCTTAGACTGTGCTTAGCCTGGGTCATTTTTGCATTTTTGTATTTAGTATTTTTCATCATCAACTGTATTTTACCAGACATGAAGAAAATAAAAAGGACTCTACTGACATGCAAACTATATTTTGCATTATATGAACTGACGAGCAAACTGAAATACTCGTCTGCTCGTCAGTAGAGTCCCCTTTTATATATTAAAATATATAAGTAGAGTCCTTTTATTAATTCCAGATTCGTTTGCCCGTCAGTAGAGTCCCTTTTTTATTACTAGATTAGTTTGTTCGTCAGTAGAGTCCCATTTTTAATTCTAGATTAAGTTTGCTCGTCAGTAGAGTCCCATTTTTATTTCTAGATTAGTTTGCTCGTCAGTAGAGTCCCTTTTTTAATACTAGATTAGTTTGTTTGTCAGTAGAATCCCTTTTTAATTCTAGATTAGTTTGCTCGTCAGTAGAGTCCTTTTTTTAATACTAAAAATGCGGACATACAAAACACACACACACACACACATCCATTTAGTTTCTGAGGTATGTTCTTTAAAAATGTTCAGAAACCTTCAAAACGTCGAGAAATGCAAAAATTTTCATTTTTGATTTTCGGCCCATTACTATAACTACCCTAAGGGAAGTTAAAAATATATAATCGCCTAATTTGCATAAAATTGAAAAAATGCTCCGGTATAGTCACAGTCTAAACGCATTTGCAAGTAATTCTGTGCTACATTTTCAACTATACTGTGCTTAGCTTGGCGGCATTTTCAATAGTTTTCACAAAATTTGAAAAGCGCTCCAGTACATAAACAGTCTGAACGCACTTAGGTAAACATTTGTACCAGAGTGGCGCTTAGACTGTGCTTAGCCTGGGAAATTTTTTGAATTCTTATTCCAAAATACTTTAAATTTAAACAAAAATATTTTATGGAAAATAAAAAAATTAAAGGGACTCTACTGACGATCAAATTAAAATGTTGACAGAAAAAAAGAACTTTACTGATGTCAATACAAATAGAGACTTTACTGACGAGAATATTAAAAAAAAGGTTCTTTACTAACAAGCAAATTAAAGTGTCAATAAAATAAAGGAACTTCACTGATGAGCAAATTTAAAATGTCATTACAAAAAGGGATTCTACTGACGAGTATTTTAGAAAAGGAATCCAAAATCACAAAAATATTTTATGGAAAATAAAAAAAGATGTAATAATTTTAATATACATTGAAATATACAAAAGTTTTGACTTACAGTGATTCCATCAAAGGCACAATTTGATGACGCTTCCATATCGACATCCTCCATTTGAAAATGTATGCTTTGACCAAAATCAGTTTTGATCAACCATTCGCAAACTACATTGTGGGGATATTCATGAGGGTAATTTGGTGATTGGATTGTGCCTTCGGGTTTGGTTAAAATGCCTCCACAACCTAGAAAGAGATCAGAGAGCTCGAAAAGCAGAATACGAATCTATTATTTGTTTTAATTAATTTTATAATATATTGTGACGCCAATGGATGGGTGGAAGAATGGGATGATGAAAGGCAACTTGCCTAAAAGGCAATTTTGGTACAGATTTATGCATGTGATATATCATTTGAAAGGACTCGACGAGAAGAATACGAATTTAGTACTTGTTATTAATTTTACACTGTCATATTACATAATTGTGATCAAATTCGTATTAACCGAAAATGCAACTTGCCTCAAGGCAAATCCTGAACACTAATTTGCATGCGATATATCATTTGAAAGAGCTCGAAGAGCAGAATACGAATTTAGAGTTAATTTTATAATACGTTCTGGCGCCAATAAATGGATGGAAGAATGGGATGATGAAGAGCAACTTGCCAATAGGCATTTTTGGTACAGATTTATGCATGTGATATATCATTTGAAAGGGCTCGAAGATTAGAATACGAATTTAGTATTTGTTTTTAATTTTATACCATCTTGTATGACAATTCTCTTGAAATTCATATTAACTAAAAGTGCAACTTGCCAATAGGTACCATCATCAATAAAAAGATAATCAAGTATAAAATATGGCAGAGATCAAAATAATATTAAACTATCCCTACGGCACGTGTCATTAGTCTTTTGACTATTTTCCATTCATATATGTAATATGTATTATTTTGTTATTATTATTGTAAATATGGTTTTTAGTGATTATTTTTCCCAGGATTAAAAATTTATTTATAAGTTAATTTACTTTTTATTAGTATTTAATATAATAATATATTTTAGTATTGAATATAAGTTTATGTTTTTATATCTTAGGATAGTTATACATGATTATATAAATTGTATAGAAATACGAGGTGTGTTCAAAAAGTACCCGGAATTACTAATAATTAAATTTCGCGGGTCTGGAGAGTCTGATTGTCAAAATTTTTTTTTTTATTGTGTTGGTATACATGCCCCTAAAGTATGATGAAATTTTCAGCTATATTCACTGTTTACTTTGTCTGTGGTAGTCGCTAAGGTTCGACGTGTTTTTCTGAGCTCGGCGATTTTTACAATGGAAGAATTGAAAAAGTCAAAGAATTTGTATTAAATTTTGCGTAAAAAATGAAATAAAGTGTTGCAAAGTGCAAAAATTCCAGAGCCAAACCAGATATGGCTCCGTGTGACTTTTTCCTATTCCCAAAGTTGAAGAGACCCATGAAAGGACGGCGGTTTTCCTCGATTGAAGAAATAAAGGCCGAATCGCCGAGAGTGCTCAAGGACATATCAAAAAGTGAATATCAAGGGTGCTTCGAAAATTGGAAAAAACGCTGGCATAAGTGTATTATATCTGGGGGGGACTACTTTGAAGGGGACCACATTAATGTAGACGAATAAATAAATATTTTTTTGAAAAAACGAAAATTCCGGGTACTTTTTGAACAGACCTCGTATATATGTATAATCTAATATGAATGAAATAAATAAATCTTTAAAAACAAAAACTTGCCAATAGGCATTTTTGATACAAATTTATGCATGTTATATATCATTTGAATGGTCTTGAAGAGCAGAATACGAATTTAGTATTTGTTGCTTATTGTCATCAACGTGTAACTTAATTTTCCTCAAAGTTCATATTAACTGAAAGTGCAACTTGCCTTAAGGAAAATCTCGAACACTAATTTGCATGTGATATATCATTTGAAAGGGCTCAGAGAGTAGAATACGAATTTAGTATTTGCTGCTAATTTTTTATCATCATGCGCGATAAATCTAGTAAAATTCATATTAACTGCAAGAGCAACTTGCCTAAAGGCAAATCTCGAACACTAAATTGCATGTGATATATCATTTAAAAGCTCTCTAAGAGCAGAATTCGAATCTGATATTTGTTTTAATTAATTTTATAATATATTGTGACGACAATGGATGGATGGAAGAATGGGATGATGAAGGGCAAATTGCTAATGTGGCAAATGCTTTGATGTTAAATACTTTACCATGGACAACCCATTCCAGACGAAATCCTGAAGATGCCAAAAGAGAATCTGACTTGAATTTGATGAACAAATTAGATGATAAACTGGTGATTTTAGGTGGTAACTCGCTTCCACAATATCTGCCTCGGAGAGTTTGGGGCGAGTCGTGCTCTTCTCCAGCATCTTTTATCTTGAAAAAATAAATTTATCAACACTAATTTGCATGTGATATGTCATTTGAAAGGGCTCGAGGAGCAGAATATGAATTTAGTATTTGTTGCTAATTTTATATCACTATGTAATATAATTATGGTTCAATTTCGTATTAATTAAAAGTGCAACTTGCCTTAAGGCAAATCCCAAACACTAACTTGCATGTGATATATCATTTGAAAAAGCTCGACGAGGAGAATACAAGTTTTGTACTTGTTTTTGATTTTATATCATCGTGCACCACAATTCTTTTGAAATTCATATTAACCAAAAGTGCAACTTGCCTTAAGGCAAATCTCGAACACCAATTTGCATGTGACATATCATTTGAAAGGGCTCGAAAAGCAGAACACGAATTCAATAATTGTTTTTAATTTAATTATGTCGTGTAATAAAATTATCTTGAAATTCGTATTAACCTAAAGTGCAACTTGCCTCAAGGCAAATCCCAAACACTAATTTGCATGTGATATATCATTTGAAAGGTCTCGAAGAGCAGAATACGAATTTAGTATTTGTTATTGAAATTATATCGTCATTTACCTTAATTCCCTTGAAATTCATATTAACCAAAAGTGCAACTTGCCTCAAGGAAAATCTCGAACACTAATTTGCATGTGATATATCATTTGAAAGGGCTCGGAAAGCAGAATAAATAATTGTATCAACATCAAAAATTGGATAATTATCTTTTCCTTACCTCCAAATAATCATAATTGCACGTCGAATCTATATTCCTAGAATAACTTGGTGAGTCCTCCAAATCAAAATGCGAAAAAGTCACATTTATCTTATTGCCAATGGGTGCATTTATATGCCAAGTGCAATCTTGATCTGGTGGATAATTCGATGGGAAATTGGCACTTTCAATCACACCACGATATCCAGTCAATACATTATTACACACTAAAACAACAAAATAATTAGAATTGTAGTAGACTTTTATTATAAGTCTTTTATTACCTGAGCTATAAGTCAACATAAATCCACGTCCTTCGGTGCTAGGATCAGATCTCATTCTGATAAAAGCGTGATTTCCAGTAAAATCGATGACATTTGGATAATCTGTTGAACTGCAGTATCTGCCCAATTTTTCTGAAGTCATATCCAAACCGTCAAAGAACTATAAAGGAAACAGTTGGTTTTAATCCTACTTAAAATTTACCGGGAAAGTTAAAAATGTCTATCTATTTGCCGTGCGATCAGGCGTATTTTACATATAAACAAGCAAGGAAGAATGTTATGATAACAGAATTCTAGATGGTGAATAAGTTTTTTTCTTTAAAATTTTGTACTCTGTTGGTTTTGTTTCACTAATATTTTATTTCTTGATATGTTTTGCAATTTTTAAAATTTGTTGTTATTTATTTCTTTTTTTTGTTCTGAATTTTGTTCATACAATTATAGTTTTTATTCTTTTCAAATTTGTTCTCTTAATATTTGTTTTGATGTTTTAAATTTGTTCTTTGATATTTTGTTAGTAGAGTTCGTTTTTTTTTCACTTAAATGTGCTCGTCAGTAGAGTTTCTCTTTGCTAGCAATTTAAAATAAAGGAAGAAAGGACTTTACTGACGAGCAAATTAAAATAAAAAATAGAAGGGACGCTACTCACGAGCAAATTAATGTGAAAATAGAAAGGATTCTACTGACGAGCAAAGTAAAGTGAATAAAAAGACTCTACTGACGAGCAAATTAAAATAAAAAAAGAAAGGACTCTACTAATGAGCAAATTAATGTAAAAATAGAAAGGACTCTACTAACAAACAAATAAATTATAAATCTAGAAGACAAAAATAGGACTCTACTGACAAGCAAATAAATTATAAATCTAAAAGATTAAAAAAGGACTCTACTGACGAGCAAATAAATTATAAATCTAGAAGATAAAAAAGGACTCTACTGACAAGCAAATAAATTATAAATCTAGAAGACCAAAAAAGACTCTACTGACAAACAAATAAATTATAAATCTAAAAGCTAATAAAAGGACTCTACTGACGAGCAAATAAATTATAAATCTAAAAAATAATAAAAGGACTCTACTGACAAGCAAATAAATTATAAAACTAGAAGATAAAAAAGGACTTTACTGACGAGCAAATAAATTATAAATCTAGAAGATAAAAAAGGACTCTACTGACAAGCAAATAAATTATAAATCTAGAAGATTAAAAAGGGACTCTACTGATGAGCAAATAAATTATAAATCTAGAAGACAAAAATAGGACTCTACTGACGAGCAAATAAATTAAAAATCTAGAAGATAAAAAAGAAGTCTACGGACAGGCAAATTAATTAGCAGCTTGCAAGATGGAAATAGGATTCTATAGAAAAAAAAGACAAAAAAGAACTTTACTAACGAGCAAATTAATTAGAAACTTAAAAAATAAAAATAGGAAACTACTAACGAGCAAGTTAATTATAAAAAGACAAAGAAAAAATATTAACAAATGCTAACAAATTTATTAGCAGTATGGGAGACCCAATATAAGACTCTACTGACAAGCAAATAAATTATAAATCTAAAAGATAAAAAAAGGACTCTACTGACGAGTGAATTAATTATAAATCTAAAAGATAAAAAAGGACTCTACTGACGAGTAAATTAATTATAAATTTAGAAGATAAAAAAGGACTCTACTGACAAGCAAATAAATTGTAAATCTAGAAAACAAAAAAGGACTCTACTGACAAAAAATGAGCAATCTAGAAGATAAAATTAGGACTCTACTAGCAAGCAAATTAATGAGAACGCTCTCTTATACTTGTTCTTGGTATTAATTAAAATTATGAAGACGTCTATTTATTTGCCGTGCAGTCAGGCGCATTTTAATGTTATTCAATAATAATGTTATTCAATGCGCATAATAATGTTATTCAATGCATTTCTTAGTTTGGATGTATTAAAATGGAATGTACACCTGCATATTTTTGAATATAATATTTAGTTCAAATAAAAATGGTTTAGTTAATCTTATATATATATATATATATATATATATATATATATTATGTGTAAAATACGCCTGATCGTATTATTTTGTAAAAAGAGCATTAAAGTGCAATATCATATATAATATCAAAGAAAAACAAATAATGAAATCGTTCTGTTATTAATTACCGTGTTTGCATTATCAAATGATCTATTCACAGTATTAAGGAATGTATAATTAACATAAAATCATAAAAATGCACTGTACAAAATTCTGTTATCATAACATTCATCCCTGCTTGTTTATATGTAAAATGCGCCTGATCGCACGGCAAATAGATAGACATTGTCATTGTCTGTATGTTATAAATCTTACCTCCAGATAATCAAAATTGCAATTATGATGACTTTCCAAATCCAAATCCATTATGACAACTTGCACATGGGAACCTGCCGGTCCTGATATCCTCCAAGTGCAATCAGCGTTTCGGCCATAAGGTTGAGGGTAATGAGGAGATATTATGCTGCCCTTGGCTGAACTCAAAGAACCACCACAACCTAAAATAAAAAAAAATAATAAAAAGCTGGCGTTAGGTAATAAAATAATATTTCAAATTTACCAGAGGATGTGCCATCCCAACTAATGACAAATCCTTCACTACTCTTCGACATATCGGAATGGAACTTCAAATACAACTGATTGCTAAGTGAGCTTATGGTTAAGGGAATATCATTTCCACAATATTTGCCCATCAAAGGCGAGCTCTCGTAACCACCGTTCCTGAAAATATAAAATTTACAATCGCTAAATCGCTATCCAACATATTTTATTAACTTCCCGTAGGGTAAGTTATTGTAATCGCCCAATTGAAAATTTCTTAACGTTTTAGAGGTTTCTGAACATTTTGGCATACCTCAAAAAAAATTGATGTGTTTATGTGTGGATACAATTTTTCGTCTACGTTTTACGGATCAACCGATTTGAATAATTCATTTACTATTCGATTCCTATAGAGAGATGTGCTGATTAGTTTTTGGCAAAGGCAGGTCCAGTTGTTTCGGTGATATGGAGCAAAGAGTGTGAAATATAAATCGAGTTGTTGAGAGAACGGAGCATCCGATTTGAATGATGAAACCTTAAATGTGCAAGGATAGGGAGATTTGGTGGTTAGTTTCTGTCAGAGGCAGGTCTAGCCGTTTCGGAAAGACGGAGCTGAATGTACAAAATAAGACAGTTTTTGAGAGAACTGAGAAGTTCCCTCAATTTGCCTTAAGGCACTAGTTTTTAATATTAACTACTGAGGATCAAACTACAAATTCAAAGAAAAGGACTCTACTGACGAGCAAAAGTGAAAAAAGAACTCTATTGTTAAGCAAAACTAAAAATTAACGAAAAAGAAATTTTAGTGGCGATCAAATTAAAAATAAATTACAAATAAAATTAAAAATGAAACTACTGACAATCAAATTAAAAATGAAAAAAAAACATAACTTTACTGACAAGCAAAACTAAAATTAAAAGAAAAACAAACTCTATTTTTGAGCAAATTAAAAATTAAAGAGAAACTCTACTAATGAACAAACTAAAAATAAAATTTGAAAAAGGGACTCTACTGACGATCAAAAAGAAAAATACAATTGAAAAGGAACTCAACGGAAGATTAAAGAGAAAAAGAAAATTAAAAACGATCAAATTAAAGATAAAATTAAAAAAGGACTCTACTGGCGAGTAACCTGCAAATTAAAAAAAAGACAAATTGACGATCAAATTAAAAATTAAAAAGGGACTCTACTGACTATCAAATTAAAAGTAAAATTTAAAAAGGACGCTACTGACAAGCAAAACTGAATATAAAATTGAAAAGGGGACTCTACGGACGATCAAAACTAAAAATGAAAGAAAAAAGGGACTCTACTGACAAGCAAAACTAACAAAAAATTAAAAAGAGACTTTACTGACGATCAAATTAGAAATGGAATTAAAAAAAGATTCTACTGACAAGCAAAACTAAACACAAAATTAAAAAGGGACTCTACTGACAAGCAAAACAAAAATAAAATTAAAACAGGACTCTACTGACGATCAAATTAGAAATGAAAGAAAAAAGGGACTCTACTGACGATCAAAACTAAAAAGAGAATGAAAAAGGGACTCTACGGATAATCAAATTAAAAATTAAATTGACAAAGGGACTCTACTGACGATCAAAAAGAAATAGAAAATTAAAAATGGACCCTACTGACAAGCAAAACTAAAAATAAAATTAAAAAAGGACTATACTGACGATCAAATTAAAAATGAAAGAAAAAAGGAAACTCTATTCATGAACAAACTAAAAATAAAATAAAAAAGGGACTAAACTAATTAATTAATTCTGGCTAAAGTTCTAAAGCTTACTGATATACTTTAAATAAATAATTTTAACTTTGCAATTCAGTTTATATAATTCTAATATAATACTCGATATTGTACGATTCATTAAGTTTTGTATATACTTTTCATGTAAACATATATAAGCGTCCTCGTCCAATTCATAAGCTCTTATATTTTGTCTATAAAACTAGAATAATGTGAGTTACTGTATTAATAATCTGTTTAAAAACATTTAATATTCCTTGACAATTTCGTTACGGTACGGGAAGTTCCAGCAATTTGCCTTAAGCCACTAGTCTTTACCTGATTTCCAAATAATCAAACTTGCAAGTGCTGTGATGTTCCAAATCAAATTTGGAGATATTCAAAGCAATTTGTTGACCATGTGGTGCTTGTATGACCCATATACAATCCTTGTTGGCTGGATATTCTTGTGGGTAACCAGGAGATCGTAGGACACCAGTTGTTGTATAGTATTTACCACCACAGGCTAAAAAGCAAAAATACCAAAAAAATATAAATTAGCAACAATTAATAACTATTTTCATTTTTATTACAAATTTGTTAATGATTATACTTATTGCTGATTATAAACATGGCAAATACTCTATTTAAATACGCATAAACAAATATACATATAAAAGTTTATAATTAATTAATTTCGAATTTGAATTTAAAAAAACGGGATAAAAAGTATCCTATGTCCTTTTCCTGGCTCTAAACTACCTCGCTGCCAATTTTCAGCTAAATCGGTTCAGCCGTTTGTGAGTTATAAGTGATGTAACTAACACAATTAAATATTTTAAAATTCTCATTTATTTTTATCGTAAGTGTAATTTTTTATAATAAATTTTAAAGTGTAAATATTTGGATTTTGAAACATTTAACTTATTTAGTATGCGATATTTTCTATTGAGCAAATCATGCCAAGAGAGCAAACAAAACTAGTCTTTCATTTTTAAACAAACACTCGTATTTCATGTTGGATTTTTAAAATTTTAATTTAATTTATTTTTTCATTACTTACGATATCCAAAATTGCATTGTAAACTTCTTCTTATTGATATCGGAAGATTGTTTTAAAGTTAAGTTTTTAATGTATTTTAAAAGTATTGTCCAAAATTAGTAAAAAATGAAAAAAATTACATATTTCTTGAACTATATCGAAATAAAAAAAAACTAATTACATTTTTATCTGTATTATTTCTTCATAGTTAATAATCAAAGTTTGAGTATAAATACCACTATGTATAATAAAAGCTCTAAGATTTTTGTTCCAAAGTAAATTTTGCTTCCATTTTTCATATTTTCTTCATTTACATGGCTTCAAAATTCAAAGTTCATCAGATTCGAAACTTTTGCTATAAAAACAAAAGTTACAATTCAATTTCTCGGAATAAATAAGTCATTTTCTAAGCACTGACTCCCCATTTTCCATTTTTTCTATTTTAATTTGTATCTATTTTTTTAGCAAGTTAGGTTTCAACAACTAGTTAGATAGATTATTATAATCTATTAAGTATTCTTGATTTTATATTGGAAAAAAAAATCCAAAGCTCGTTTTGGCGCCCGTAAGGCTTGCGCCCGCATTTTTTGTATGCATTGCATTCAAGGTAGGACCGGCCCTGTATATACGAGATCTGTTCAAAAAGTACCCGGAATTACTAATAATTAAATTTCGCGGGTCTGGAGTGTCTGATTGTCAAAATTTTTTTTATTGTGTTGGTATACATGCCCCTAAAGTATGATGAAATTTTCAGCTATATTCACTGTTTACTTTGTCTGTGGTAGTCGCTAAGGTTCGACGTGTTTTTCTGAGCTCGGCGATTTTTACAATGGAAGAATTGAAAAGTCAAAGAATTTGTATTAAATTTTGCGTAAAAAATGAAATAAAGTGTTGCAAAGTGCAAAAATTCACCAGATATGGCTCCGTGTGACTTTTTCCTATTCCCAAAGTTGAAGAGACCCATGAAAGGACGGCGGTTTTCCTCGATTGAAGAAATAAAGGCCGAATCGCTGAGAGTGCTCAAGGACATATCAAAGAGTGAATATCAAGGGTGCTTCGGAAATTGGAAAAAACGCTGGCATAAGTGTATTATATCTGGGGGGGACTACTTTGAAGGGGACCACATTAATGTAGACGAATAAATAAATATTTTTTTGAAAAAACGAAAATTCCGGGTACTTTTTGAACAGACCTCGTATATATATATATATATATATATATACATGGTATATTGCATTAAGTACCTTTGCTGGCATCAACTGTAGTATAAGAAGCCATAAAACCTTCACCACCTCGACTTCTATCCGATTTGAAAATTACAGTCATCAGGTTTGAAGAACTTGTGATGCTTGGTGGTAAAGCAGTGCCACAAAAACTGAGAAAAAAAATACACACGTAACATTATTTTTTATTAAGTATTTTATTATTACAGTATTTTATTATTACCTTCCAATAAAATCTCCTCCAGATCCAGTCCTGTTGTCATAAACAGCTACATAGTCGTATGTGCAATTGTTACTATCTTCTAAATGGAAGTTCATCCAAGTCAACTGGACAACTGTGCCTGGTGCTCCTGATATAACCCAGGTGCAAAAAGCTTCATCAGGGTACATATCGTTTTTCTTGGGACAACTGATGACACCGGTTGTGGATTTTAGAATACCTCCACAATCTAAAAGGATAAGAATTAGATACTTGATATATATATATATATATATATATATATATATATATATGTACATATATATAAGTGAATAAATAATTCATTTTGATCATTTTGATTTTGAATTCTAACGGTTTATAAAGAGGAACAACTTCAGAGCGTATGCATTATGTTCAAAATTATATGCAGTTATTTCGGCCACATTCAAAAAAGGATACAATTATTAATTTCCCGTAGGGTAGTTATAGTAATGGGCCGAAAATCTTTTGTGTTTTATTAATATTGCTCATTTTTTTAGTCCTTACTTATTTTGGCTGCCAGTAGAGTCCCTTTTTATATCGCGATTTATTTACTTTGGTCACCGGCAGAGTCCTTATTTATACCATATATTTGATCAATAGTAGCGTCCGTTCTCGTATTTGTTTATTTCTTATAGTCGTCAGTAGAATCCCTTTTTATTTATGTATTTTTTAGACGTCAGTAGAGTCTCTTTTCTCTACATTTATTTAATGGGATTTATTTAATTGACGAGCAACGTCAGTAAAGTCCTTTTTCTCTAAAATTATATAATTTGCTCGTCAGTAGAGTTCTTTTTCATATTTATTCATCTAATTTGCTCGTCAGTATAGTCCTTTTTATCTAAACTTATTTAATTTGCTTGTCAGTAGAGTCCCTTTTTATCGTGATTTATCTAATTTGCTCGTCAGTAGAGTCCTTTCTTTAGTTTTATTAATTTATTTTGCCTTGGTAGTTCCTTTTCATATTAATTTATTTTGCTCGTCAGTAGAATCCTTTCACATATTTTAACAATTTGCTTGTCAGTAAAGTTCCTTGTCATATTTATTCATTCTCAGTAGAGTCCTTTTTCATGTTTATTTATTGCATTTCTCGACGTTTTGAAGATTTCTGAACATTTTGGCATACCTCAGAAAAAATGGATGTGTGTGTGTGTGTATGTTTTGTATGTCCGCATTTTTTTGTTCGGCGCACGGATCAACCGATTTGAATGCTTCAAAAAACATTTGGTTTCTATTGATAGGGAGATGTGCTGATTAGTTTTTGGCAAAGGCAGGTCCGGCCGTTACGAAGATACGGAGCAAAGAGTGCAGAAAATAAAAATCGAGTTTTTGAGAGAACGGAGTATCGAATTTGAATGATCTAAAAAACATTCCATTTGTAATGATTGGAAGAAGAGGTGATTAGTTTTTGGCAAAGGCAAGTCCCGCCATTTCAAAGATACAGAGCTAAACGTGCAAAAAATGGCAGTTTCTGAGAGATTTAAGCGACCGAATTGAATGATCTAAAAAACTTGCTGCTTGTATTGACAAAACAATTTATTTTGAGGATAAAAAATTATTACATCTTTTTTTATTTTCCATAAAATATTTTTGTAATTTTGGATTAAAAATTCAAAAAATGACCCAGGCTAAGCACAGTCTAAGCGCCACTCTGGTACAAATGTTTACCCAAGTGCGTTTAGACTGTTTATGTACTGCACTGTTTATGTACTTTTCCAATTTTGTGAAAACTATTGAAAAATGTGAAAATGCCGCCAAGCTAGGCACAGTATAAGTGAAAATGTCGCACAGAATTATTTGCAAATGCGTTTAGACTGTGACTATACGGTAGCACTTTTTCAATTTTGTGCAAATTTGACGCTACTATTTTTTTAAATTGAATTCGAAATGAAATGATGATTAACAATTGTTAATGTTCTGGAGATAAATTGATTTTTGATTTACATTTGGTAGCAAATATAATGAAAGTTACAGTATTTGTGTAATAATATATTTGAAAACGTTTGAAATATCTCGAATATTTCATTACGGTACGGGAAGTTCCAGCAACTTGCCTTAAGGCACAATGCCATACACCACTAGTTACATAATTGTTTTTTTTCTGAGAAAATAAACTGTTAGAGTAATTTTTGTGTCTTACCTATATCAATAGAAGTATAGTTGGCTTTGAATCCTCTTCCAGCATAAGTACTATCAGTCTCCATTTTCAAATACAAATAATTATGTGTCGACAGTATTTTCGGTGGCAAAGTATCACCACAATATTGACCAATTTGTGTAGCATTTGCATTGTCACCATCGTGCACCTAAAACGAAATTTGCCATATAATTCTATGCACCAATTCATATATCAATTACCATTTACCGCAACAAAGTCATAATAGCAAGAAGGATGACTATTCTCTTCGATGTCAAAATCTAAAAATTCCAGCTGCACAGCTTTTCCCAAAGGATACTGTATGATGTACTCGCAAATCCTGTCCGAGAAATAGGCATGAGGATATCCTGCCGATTCGATTATGCCACCGGAGAGTTCGCTGAAGATGCCACCACAAGCTGGAAAAATAAGATGACTGAAGTGCAACTTGCCAATAGGCATATATATATATATATATATATATGGCAGCCCAACCGTCGAAATAAAAAAGATTAAATAACAAAATTATTTATTACATTTGATGTGTGTCATCATTCAGTAATCTAAAAAACATATAACATAAATACAAAGTTGATAAATATAAATATATAAAAAAGAAGAAATTTATACATACCAAACCAGGAAAAACAACAGAAAAAATTAATTATGATGTAAAATTGATTGAACACTAAATTTGTGTAAAATAATAATATACTATTATATTAACAAACGAGAAATTGAAGGAGCACATATTGCCCTCCTATATTTAATGTTATTGATAACGGAGCATTGTGGACACTGATCAAGGTTACAACGCATGTGGTCACGCACGTGTAATGTATATATATATATATATATATATATATATATATATATATATATAGCAGAATACGAATTTGGTATTTGTAATTAATTTTATATCATCACACGTAATTATAATTATCTGGAAATTCATATTAACCGAAAGTGCAACTTGCCTCAAGGCAAATCCCGAACACTAATTTGCATGTGATATATCATTTGAAAGGTCTCAAAGAGCAGAATACGAATCCGATATTTGTTTAATTAAATTTATAATATATTGCGACGCCAATGGATGGATGAAATAATGAGATGATGAAGGGCAACTTGCCAATAGGCAATTTTGGTACAGATTTATGCATGTGATATATCATTTGAAAGGGCTCGAAGAGCAGAATACGGATGTAGTATTTGGTTTTAATTTATTATCATCGTGTAACATAATTCTTTGAAAATTCATATTAACTGAATCATTTGATATATCATTTGAAAAGGCTCGAAGAGCAAAATACGAATTTAGTATTTGTTTCTAATTTGCATCAAAGGGTAAGATGAATCTCTGGAAATTCATTTATATACCAAAAGTGTAACTTGCCAATAGGCATTTTTGGTACAAATTTATGCATGTTAAATGTTTTTTCCCTTAAAATAAATCGCATAGAATAAAACTGAATCCTAAACTAAAATATCTGACAATTTGCTATGCTAATGTCCAATGATTATTTTTATACATAATTTTTTTTAAATAGTGGCAATATACTCAGAAGAACTTGAAACGTGAGATATGCAAAAAAAATATTTTGGATTCTTTTGCGGTTGCAATAACTCATCTACGAGAAAAAATGATATATAATTAGTTTAAAATAAATTGATAGGGCCTAGGGCGGCAGTAAGCTTAATCCGCCACTGCTGTAAGTGCAACTTGCCTAAAGGCAAATCCCGAACACTAATTTGCATGTGATATATCATTTGAAAGGGCTCGGCAAGGAGAATTCGAATCTGATATTTGTTTTAATTAATTTTATAATATATTGTGACGGCAATGCATGGATGCAAGAATGAGATGATGAAGGGCAACTTGCCAATAGGCAATTTTTGGAACAAATTTATGCGTGTGACATATCATTTGAATCTCTCAAAGAGCGGAATACGAATTTAGTACTTGTTATTAATTTTATACTGTCATATTACATAATTGTGATCAAATTCGTATTGACCAAAAGTGCAACTTGCCTCAAGGCAAATCCCGAACATTAATTTGCATGTGATATATCATTTGAAAGGGCTCGAAGAGCAGATCACGAATTTAGTATTTATTGTTAATTTTAGGA
>NW_020539725.1:63654859-63671677 GCF_003426905.1 Ctenocephalides felis | reverse complement strand
AAATTAGAGCATTTTGTTTATAATGAAAAATAATCAATGAATAATTTCGTTTAAATTTAAAATTTTTCAATATAAAAACAAATATTTAGTATACAAAGCCAACAAAATTCAATTAAAACAGTTTTTCAGAATGTGTCCTGATTAACTGGCGTTAAATTCGTACAATATACTTATGCTATGAATTTATTCGCACTACGATTGTTTATAAATTTGAATTTTTAGTATAAATAAAATTAGAGCATTTTGTTTATAATAAAAATATCAATATATAATACTGTCACAATTTACTTATTTATTAACCCTTTCGCTACGAGAATGTTTTTTTGCACTGCTGTACATGCCAGCAAGCCGACCAAGTATTTGTTACACAAGAGTTTACAATTCTTATCAATTAAAATGTATTAAAAATTAAAAATTACACTTCTAACAGGCTACAAATTATGAGAACTCATTAAAATTTTCAATAATTCAACTAAAAATAATTTTTCAAAATGTATCCTGATTAACTGTCGCTAAAGTTGAACAATATACTTATGTTATGAAGTTGTTCACGTTCTGATTGTTTATAAATTTGAATTTTTGGTATGTATCAAATTAGAGCATTTTGTTTATAACAAAAATATATATATATATATATATATATATATATATATATATATATGTGTATGTATATATATGCAAATATCTTCTATAGGCGACACTCGTACACACAGATAGTCATGTGATTGTCGCCCATAGACGACGTCATAGCAAAAGGGTTAAATATAAAATAATTAATTTATCCGACTTACCTTATCTATAACAGTTATTATATTATATTATTCAAATTTACAGCTCCATTTCCGACAGTGTGAAATGTTATGTTTTTTGATTCTGCAGAAACAATTAATAAATTTCCATTTCTGTTCTTATTTTCGGACTAAAAGAAAAAAAAAAAAATATTTTTGTAGCTTATACTTAAAAAGCATTTTAACTCATATATATGCAATATATATAAATAGAATTAAATGTAAAAAAGTAAAGCAAGAAAATTGTACATCTTCATCATTGACTGAGTGAGTTTATTTTTAAATTAGCAAAAATCATTTTAAATGCACAAATATATTTAATTACAAGTAATATATATATATATATATATATATATATACAGTGCTGGATTTACAGTAGGGGCAATCGGGGCTACTGCCCAGGGCGGCAAATTTTGGGGGGCGGCAAAATTTGGATAGTGAGAAAAAAATTCTATACAATATAATCAACTTTTTTAACAACATTTTTTATTTCATGAAATATAATTAACAAAACATAATACGATTGCAATGCAAAATTTGGGTTGAAATAAACGATAACTAAAATTATTATTTGCCTTGCCTCCCTCTCCGAACGTAAATTATCAAATTGGTTGATAATTGTCAATTTGGCAATTTAGCTAATATAAAGATCCGTAAATATGCTGAAAGTTTAAGAAAAATATGTTCGTCAGTTCTCGAGCCCTCTTAAAATAACGTATTTGTGCACTTCCAAGCTTAAGCGTCGAAAAAAAAATTTAAACTAGTGACTTATGGCATTGTGCCTTAAGACAAATTACTGAAACATCCCGTACTAAAAATTACATTTTATAAGAGCTTTAAATTTTATTGAAATATAAAAAGAAGACTTCTAAAACACATTTTTTGTATTTTGAAATTTTTCGAAAATTATGAACTTTTTGCAAAAAAGAGAAGAAATATCGAAACTCAATTACCATTTTTCGTAACTGCCTGAACCAAAAGCTAATCAGCGCGTCTCCCCATCAATACAAATCTAATATTTTTTGATTATTTAAGTCGATTTCAAGAACACGGATCAACCGATTTATGATTCAATTTCTATTGATAAGGAGACGTGTTGATTAGTTATTGGTCAAGGCAGGTCCAACTGTTTTGAAGATACGGGCCTAAATGCCAAAAATGATAATTCAGTTTTTGAGACAAAACGCGTCCAATAATATTCAAAAAAATTTACAGAATAAATAACTGCTTAAATTTGTGGGGGGCAGGTTTAGCGGTTTCGATGATCCAATAAAAAAATTGAAAAAGAAACATTTGGCGGGCAAAAGTGATCATAAGACATATGCACATTAAATTATCAGATATTTTAAAATATTATAATAATAAGTATACATTTTGTTTACATTTATATAAGTTATGTAACATTGCTTATCCGTTAGATTGCGACTTGGCGCTTACGCGCGTCTATAATTTGACCCTAGCAGCTGAAGCAGCGCGATTGCTTTAAAAAAAAGTTCGAAAGTTCGTAAAATTTCAAGGATGGGGCGGCATTTTTGTCACTGCCCCGGGGCGCCAAATTTCTAAATCCGGCCCTGTATATATATATATATATATATATATATTCTAGCTATATGCTATGTACTCACTGGTTTCCGTATAAATCGCACAGCACATATTTTTGAAAGCTAATAAAAATTAACGTCCAACTTAAACTATAATTAGAAATTTATCCATAATTAATAATTATGAGACTAAGTTTAATTAATACTCATTATATAAATAAACACATTTTTATAAAATTTAATCTTTTTCTAATTTTTATATGTAAAAATTAAAATTAATTAGAAAGTAACTTGTGATCGATTCTGAAAGCAATGAAGAACTGATTAAAAATATGTATGGAAATTGACGCCCAGAAAAGTTATCAATAGAAATTGAAAGCAGTGGTGGACAAGGTAGAGATAAAAATTTTTAAAAAACCCAAGTGGCTTTAGTATTTAAAATCTAAAATTGTAAATAATACTTGGATGATTTATTACTAATTAATTTAGAAGTCAATTCTGCGGTAACATAGTCGATAACATAGCGTTAACCAAAAACATTGAAAATGTCTATCTATTTGCTGTGCGATCAGGCGTATTTTACATATAAACAAGCAAGGAATAATCTTATGATAACAGATTTTTGCCGTAAATCGACGTTTTCTCAAAAACGCCTTAACCGATTTCAAAAATTTAAAAGCCATTTGATGTATCTCGATGAGGACTATCGTTTGTCTGTTTTGTACGACGATCGGCCGAACCGTTTCATTGTAATTTGCGAAAAAGTGTTAAACTTTTCGTCCACATTTAAGCTCTTACTACCGAATCGATTTTAAAAATCAAAAACTGTTCGAAAGATATTAGTTGGGAATGATAATCATTAGTTTTAGATGAAAATCTACCGAGACGTTTTCTTGTAATTAACTGTTGAAAAAAATTTAAGCCAATTTTTATGGAACTTTTTTTGACGATATCATGGTCTTATAGAACTTACTGAAATATTACGGCCTTACGACAAGTAGTTGAATTGTAAAAGTTCATCCAAATTTGAGAAAATGAGTGGATTATTTTAAGGTTAAAATTAAAATTAGACTATTTACTTAGTACTTGGTCTTAATGAACATACTAAACCATCAAAGTCCTACGGAAATTGGTTTAATTATAAAAATAACTGATTTTTGAAAATTTGCTTTTAGAAAATACTCCGAGAGTTAACGTGTTCGTTCGTTTTCAATTATGTGTAATAAATCCACTCGGAATACTTTTAATCACTCAAAAATTAATTTATTTTTTATTGATTAAGTCGATTATTTATACATATCGGAAAGTTCATGTAACTTGCCTCAAGACAAAATACCAATACCAACTAGTTACATACGGTTTTATGTGTAAAATACGCCTGAACGCGCGGCAAATAGATAAACATTTTCACAGCCATAACAACGCTATGTTATCGCAGAATTGATCTCTTAATATGGTACATAAAACTATTAACTTTTTTATATTACAGAATATATATATATATATATATATATATATATATTACTATTCAAAAAAACGTGTGGTCCACAACTGCTTCAAAAAGTGGGCGTCTACTAGTCAAAGATAAACAGATGCATTTTAATTGATAAATTTCAATGGTCAAGGTATTAAATTTCATAAAATTATCAATGAATTTAATAATAAAAATAGAACTCCAAAACTTAGAAAATTTATCAATTATATTTGTTGGAGAAATAATGATTATTAAAAGTTAAGACCACAAAAATAGAAATTTGGGACTTTCACCAAGAGATATAAAAATCATTATCAAAACAATTATTGTAATTTTCGCATAAACAATACAACACAACTCAAAATAAAATATAACACCATACACTCCTTTTAATCATTATAATATATATTAATATAATTCACTCATACATTGTATTCTATCCTAAGCATTCACAAAATATATAATTATATATATATATATATATATATATATATATATATATATATATATATGTTTGTATGTATGTATAAATAAATAAAAACATCTTGCACCTTATATCCTAAGAAAAAAATTGATCACAAAATTTGATGCTCCGAAAATATTCAGTCTAATAATTATATGTATAATTACATAAACTATTCCTTTAAGAAGGAAATGATATTTTCAATAAACCATTCCTCAGTAAATCTCAAGTGATCTCCATTTACATCCAAAAAGTACAATTTACCATCCTCGTCCATTTGTTTTAATCCCAACTTGTCCTAAAATAGAAGAAAGGTGTAAACATAGGTTGGTATTAGAATTGGTAAGATAAAATATATAATATATATAGAATTTTCATCTAGTTCCTATTACTATTTCTGTTACCTCTAAATAAATATTACTATTATGCAAGTCCTCAATCTCAACATCCTGACCGCTCTTATAGAACCCAAACCATTCTGAAGCAATCGGTTGCACCATCGTGTCGAAATTGAATTTAACCATCACAAATTTATTCAACGAGGACAATTTTGTTACATAGTCAACATTGTAGTCACGTTCATTGTTAATATCGGCTAAGAATATACTGCTGTTTTTATATTTGTCTTCATTTAGAGGATCGTGCCAGTAAGTTGCTTGGGTTAAAGACTTTTGGACCCACCTGGGGGAAAGGATAGATAAATATATATATATATATATTTATATATATATATATATATATATATATATATGTATTTATTATATACCTTATATAAGCAGTTTGAGTCAACAATTTTCTAAAATACTCGCAACTACTGTGATGAACTGCCGGACAATAGGGTGCCCCAAAGACACCTTGATGTTGAGCACCCAAAGTTATAAGATTGTACATTTGTGGTCCGTTACATCTCTGAGCTAAGGCTCGCCTAAAATACAAATAAATCACTATGAAAGTCAGAAGGACTCTTCTAACGATCAAATTTAAAATTAACGGAAAAAAGGACTCTACTGACAAGCAAAACTAAAATTAAAAATAAAATAAAGAGGGACTCTACTGACGAGCAACCAGAAAATTGGAAAAAAGAGTAATCATATTTAAAAGAAAGGGACTTTACTGACGATCCAATTAAAAATTAACGGAAAAAAAACTCTACTAACGATCAAAATTTAAATAAAATTAATAAGGGACTCTACTGATGAGCAAAACAAAAAAAAATTAAAATGAGACTCTACTGATGAGCAACACAAAAAATTGAAAGAAAAAAGAAGTATTTTCGAGTAAATTTAAATGTAAAGAAAAACTCTACTGAGGAGCAAATTAGAAGTTAATGTAAAAAGAGACTCTACTGACGATCAAAGCTAAAAATAAAATAAAAAAAGAACTCTACTGACGAGCAAAAGTAAAATTGAAAGAAAAAAGGGACTCTACTGACGATCAAAATTAACATTGAAAAAAAAAAGGGACTCTACTGATGATCAAAGTTAAAAATTAACGAAAAAAGGGACTCTACTGACGAGCAAAGCCAAAAATAAAATTTAAAAAAAAGCTTTACTGGCCATCAAATTAAAAAAGGACTCTATTAACGAGCAAACTAAATCTTAATGGGAGCGACAAAAGGGACTCTACTGACCCTTAAAACAAAAAAAAGATCCTATTGACGATATTAAGAGAAGTAGGAACTCTACTGGCAATCAAATTATAATTCAACGCAAAAAGGGACTCTACTGGCGATAAGAAAATTTAAAGGAATAAGGGACTCTACTGACAAGAAAACTAAAACATCAAAAATCGTAACTTCGAGGAAACAATACTTTTTGTCTCACATAACAAACTAAATAAGACATATCTTAAAATAATTACAAATTTTGTTTCTTTGATTGAAAAGAAATTTATAAAATCACTTTTTTTGATAAAATCGTTTTTAGTGAAAAGGTGTTAGACTATAATCAATCATACAGGTAAACTTTCAAAAATTTTCTAATTTGTTAACATTTCTAATATTTTGTTATATAATCCACTTATTTATTTTTATCATTTTCATTTTAATTATGTTGCGATACTTCTGTACATTATTTTTTCCACAATTTTATTCATTTTATATAAAAAATCCACCATTTTCTACTTTTCTAATATCAATCTTCTACAATTAATTATCTCAATATCTAAGTCATTTACTGTTTACTTACAAAAATTGTCCCCCCTGAGAAAAGCCTAAAGCGTTATAACCATCTTGTAGTCGTGGATCATTCTGTATAGCTTCACACGCCAATCTGACTTGCTTGTTCGGAGACATGAAAAAACCATTTTCAACATCTTCGAATTCATTATTTCCTATTCTTATCGAATGGATGTAAACACCGGGCAAGAGTTTCTCTTGGAGTCGTTTTGAAAAACCTCCTATGCTGAAGGGAAAACAACAACTATCCCCTAGGGGAAAAAGATAATATATATATATACATTAAAAACCATTATCACAACATATAGACAATCTTTTCAATTGCCGTCATCTAATCTCATATAATATAAATATATACCGTATCATACTAATAGACATTAAATAAAACTATTTGTAACATTCTTTTACAACAAAATATAAAATACACAAAGTTTTATAAATATTTTACAACATAACCTAAAAAAAATTTGATTTAATCATCTTACCCATTCCATGCCAAATGACAATAGGTTTTATTTCAGAATTAGATGTAATTAACACATTATTTGCCGCACAAGCTTTCACAATTATTAATAACACTAATAATGACTTCATTTTTGCACAAATAATATTTTTGCAGAAATGTTTTATTCACTGTCAATGGCGGATCGACGTGAACTTTGACATTTAACCTTTCGCGCAAAATTCAAATTCAAAAGATGATAAATGAAATACATAAATTGATAAACAACAATATATATATATATATATATATTATATATATATATATATATATATATATATATTTATATATCCCATTATAAAATTAAAAGTTTTATTCATCAACTTTAATAACACATTTTATTTGGAACATTATTTAGTATCTCATAACCGTTTCAACAATTATTGGTCAGTTATATATATAAATATATATGGAGTAACAATTATTGTATATTATATATTAACAATGTATTATTAAGTTACAGATTGTCAAGAACTTATTTGAATCTCTAATTTGATTAATTTAATTAATTAATTCGTAAGGCAAGAAGATAGAAATTATGAAGGAATCACATGATAGAAGAACACATTATTAATTTGAAAATAAATATAAATAAATTCTTATATGCTAATTATTATATACATATATATATATATATATATATATATATATATATATACATACATAAATCTTATAAATTATTGATTGTTACATTTCCATAGTATAACACAGATAAATTTATCATCAAAACTTTAATATTATCTTAACATTAAAATATATATCTTTTCATTTATTGCATAGACAATAACATTTTTATTAACAACAATCATTTGTATATATATATTTTAGAAAAGCTAATTTGCATATATATTATGGTGGTCCTTAATATGGACATTATCGAATTTCTTTGCTCCCAAGGGCTCAAACGCTTTTAAATTAATAAAATAAAAATCCTCTGAAAGTTTTAGCTCTTAATATTAACATTTAGATAGTCCGCAATGTTAATAATAAATATACAAAACTTTTAATTGAATTGCGGATTGTCTAAATGTTAATATTAAGAGCTAAAACTTTCAGAGAATTTTTTTTATTATTTTAGAAGCATTTGAGCCCTTGGGAGCAAGAAATTCAAAAATGTACATACTAAAGACGAACCTAATACATACATAAATGTATTTTTTTTATTAAAATTGCAGCATACCCATTAACCTAAATTTCATCCATGTGTCTTGTTAAAATTAAGTACTCGTTAAACTTTATTTTAGTATAAAATCAAGAAAAATAAATTAATTTACTTAAATTCTAAACTAAATCCTAACGATTTTTTTGTCATAAAAAATTTGTTTTAAATTTTAAATATCTACTTTTGTTCCCATCATGTGTATGTTTGTTTCGTGGAACAATTTTATTCATAAGGATAAAGGACACAAATTTATTATGTACAGTATATATATATATATATATATATATATATATATATACTAGCTAACCCGGCAAACGTTGTTTTGCCATAAAAAATATGCCTAAATTGATAAAAAATTAATAAAAGTGCCAAAAATCAAATATTTAATAGATTTGGACTCTGATTCTTTGACAAATAGTTAAAAACATGTTATAATTTTCGAAATTATTTGACATTTCATACTTCAAAAATTAATTCACTCGCATCATAGTATTTTGTTTATTTTAATTTTGTTTATGTCAATTTTTTTTAATTAAAGAATAAATTAAATTTTAGTCTAAATCAACGCAGTATCTTTATCTAAATATACAATTTTTTATATAAATATTTGATTTTTTTACATTTGCATTTAATTGAAAAATAGTGAATGTCAATTTCATACATCCAATATGCACTAAATTTATAAATGTCAAAATATTTCCTTTTTGGTCCAAAATTAATATAATATGATAATATTTATTTTGCAATAATGTTTTGTATCTATGATTTGCTTGGCAATATTGCCTATACCATAACTTGGAATAATTAATTTATTTGCTTCTTATTGAAGTAAGTCGTTAAACATTTTTTTGTGAAATGTCAAAATTTTGTTTATGATTAATTTTAAATTCAATATGTCGCTTTTTTATTGTGATCTCTGATTTATAATGTTTTGATGAAGTTTTGGTTTCCGAAATAATTTGGTAAACTAATCAATTAAATCTAAATCGTAATTTATATAATTATTTTCATAGACAAATGACATTTAATTTTTTTATATGTCAACATTTATTCAAATTTTTAAGCATTGATTTTTAATTAGATTTAAAACTATAAACAGTGATTTTGAATATAGCATTTCATCAAATTTGGATTTAAATGTTGGATATTTCTATATATGTACATGTTTTTGAATTGTATTTTTTGAAATGTCAAATTTTGTTTTCAAAAATTATATATCGAAATTTCCTTAAATTTTGACATTTGTCATTTTAGTGTTTTGTTTTTTTTTGGTCATTTTCTGTCAAAATTTTTAGAAATTTATAAAAATTATATATTTATATTTCAAATTTACTTTTCAAAATTTCCTATAACCTAAGTTGGATATATATGCACACGATAAGCCAATAAAATTTAAAATCGGTTCAGTAGTTTGGGCGTCCATCGCGAACCAACATCGTGACACGAGATTTATATATATATATATATATATATATAAATATATATATATATACATATATATATATATATATATATATATATATATATATATATATATATATATATATATATATATATATATATATACACATATTACTATTACCTTTACCTCATGAATAAAATTATTACCACGTTTTAGTATAAATATTAATAAAAAGACATCTCGGACTTCAACATCTTCCAAAGACTTGAACCGCTTACTTACATTTAACTGCAAAATTCATTCGTTTAGAACACAAGTTTGCATCGAATACTATAAATTTCATTCTGTCTCATGCTCTGATTTTTTAGTGAAACTATAATTACTTGGAATGTACGAGATTCAAAAATTCCTCTCGGGTCTTTGGATCGTCTCTGAAGACTCCCAACATTGTTGATGTTACTGTTTTGCTGTTGATTTTCTGAACTCCTCTCATCACCATGCACATGTGCCTAGATAAAAGATAATGGAATTATAACAGAGTCATATATATATATATATTATATATAATATATATTATATATATAATATATACGTGGTCTGTTCAAAAAGTACCCGGAATTACTAATAATTAAATTTCGCGGGTCTGGAGTGTCTGATTGTCAAAATTTTTTTTTATTGTGTTGGTATACATGCCCCTAAAGTATGATGAAATTTTCAGCTATATTCACTGTTTACTTTGTCTGTGGTAGTCGCTAAAGGTTCGACGTGTTTTTCTGAGCTCGGCGATTTTTACAATGGAAGAATTGAAAAGTCAAAGAATTTGTATTAAATTTTGCGTAAAAAATGAAATAAAGTGTTGCAAAGTGCAAAAATTCACCAGATATGGCTCCGTGTGACTTTTTCCTATTCCCAAAGTTGAAGGGACCCATGAAAGGACGGCGGTTTTCCTCGATTGAAGAAAATCGCTGAGAGTGCTCAAGGACATATCAAAAAGTGAATATCAAGGGTGCTTCGAAAATTGGAAAAAACGCTGGCATAAGTGTATTATATCTGGGGGGGACTACTTTGAAGGGGACCACATTAATGTAGACGAATAAATAAATATTTTATATTTATATACGAAAATTCCGGGTACTTTTTGAACAGACCACGTATATATATATATATATATATATATATATATATATACTAGATGACCCGACAGACATCCTGTACCCACGTCTACAATTCAAAAATTCCAAATTTTTTAATATCCTATCCTATACTTTTTAGTATCCTATTTGATGTCCTGGACTTGTGATTCATTTATGGTCTTAGCATAAATTTATAAGAAATTCAGATAAAAATAATACAGTATCTGCGTTAAGACTTGATTTTACCACACAACATAATTGCTTTAGTTATTTAGTCTATAATTTTTATAATCTCGTACGATATATTATTTGCTTTTTGGCAATTATAGTTTCTAAAGTACATTTTTCTTACTAATAATTTAATAAACATTATTGTTTATGTTCAAAACTTAGGTGAATTAATTTGTAAAATCTGGTACACATGTGCACTATTCAATCTAAGATCAACTAACTAAATATGGCAACTTTAAACTTGTTACGTTATTTATTAGACTGAATTATATAATTTCATCTGCCAAATAATATGGCAGTATGTTTTTAATAGCTCTTTTCATACTTATATAAGCTAATTGAAACAAATATATATATATGCAAACAATATTATATTATGATAGTATAATGATATTCCCAGAATAGGTGTATACAATTTGTATCTTTATGTAGAAATCAATGTATGTATTTAAGACAAATAAAGCAAATTTTCAAATTAATTAAAAAAAAAATCATCTGCCAAACTTCTAAATAATAAAATCAACCAGAATGCGACATGCATAAGTTTAAAAAAATAATGGTTTACGCAATTTTGGACTTGTTGAGTTATTTATTAAACTGAATTATATAATTGCATCTGCCAAACATATACTGTTAACTGTATTTTAAATTATTTTAATTTCTGGCACATCTCAGCTGCTTTTCAGCAATAATAATGTAGACATTACATTTTTCTTGTATATTATATTCTAATATTATCTAGTCTCATAACTTCAGCTAAATTCAAATTTCAAGTGAATGGACATTTCTATCAGATAACAGTTCAAATATTTTACAATGATAAGTTTTTTATTTTTTTGTATTTTTTGGCATTTATTATTTCCTTTGACAAACTCCAAAAAGATTTATCAAAATCCGAATAACCGTTTAAGAGGAGTATCAAATTATACACCCGCACTGACTATCATTTATAAAAAGAAAAAGATTACCTTGCTCGTGAATATCAATATAAAATAGAAAAAGAACTCTACTGGTAAGCAAACTAAAAGTCAACATGAAAATAAAAGCTGGAAGGACAATTTAAATCTGGATACAAAAATAAAAATAGGACTCTACTAGCACAAAAAAGGAACTCTACTGACCAGCAAATTGTATTTCGAATTGAGCAAAGAAGAACTCTACTGACGAGCAAATTCAATCTCGAACTGGGAACAAAAAAAGAACTCTACTGACGAGCAAACCAAGCCCTAAATTGATTCTACAAAATTACTATTGTTTTATCGTTAATTAAATCTTAAAAATTTCCTTTGACAAACTCCAAAAAGAATTATCAAAAACCAAATAACCGTTTAGGAGGAGTATCTCGACTTACATCCGTACAGAAGAATTTTATTTATGATGTATGAAAGGATACTCCTTCTAAACGATTTTTCGGATTTTGATAAATCATTTTGAAATTAGTTAAGGAAAATTTTTAGGATTTAAACGATTATAAAAATATAGTAATATTGTAGAAATAAATGGTAAAATTTACAAAAAAAACACTTATCATTGTTTGACATTGAAAACATTTAAACTGTCATCTGCTGGAAATTTCAATTCACTTGAAATTTGAATTTAGCTGAAATTATGAGTCTAAAATATAATATACAAGAAAAATGTAATGTCTACATTATTATTACCAAAAAGCAGCTGAGATGTGCCAAAAATTAAAATAATATAAGATACAGTCAACAGGAGAAGTTTGGCAGATGAAATTATATATTTCAGTTTTATAATAACTCAACAAGTCCAAAATTGCGTATACCTATTTTTTTTAAACTTATGCATGTCGCATTCTGGTTGACTTTACTATATCTTATATATAAAAATGGAGCTCTCGATAAAATGATCCGGTAAAACTCGAAAACGGCTGAATCGATTTGGCCAATCTTAGTCTTGAAAAATTCGTGCTAATCAATAGCTAATCAATAGGTTGTTGGAAAGGTGAGATTATTTCAAAATCGGGTGGAAAGTTTACATTTTTAATTTGTACATTTTTTTGTAGAAGCGTAATTTAAATAAAACAATGGACGGTGGCTAGTGCGTGAAGTATTAAACGTTTTTGACAGATGATATTCAATTACGTTTAATAGGATGTTTTACGTGAATATTATTTAATTATGATTGAATTGTAGTAAGTAGGTTTGTTTGTAGTTTTATTTATATATAGAAACGTTAGTAAACGGGCCGCAAGTGTTATTAGAAACTAAATATCAACTTTTTTGAAATGTTAATATAAAAATACACTTTTTGGCATATTTTTCTCAAACACGATGCTCTGATAGATCTCATTTGTATAATTATATACTCATTAGTATTTATAAAACATTTTCTAGGTTATATTATTTTTTATTTAAGTTATTTAAATTCAAAACCTAAATTTGGTATCGATCAAGGGGACATTTTGCCGAAACTTTTCAAAAAGCAGGTTAAAGAAGAAATACCTAATTCATTTTCTATCTCTCCTCGCAGAAATTTGAAAATTTTGTATAAGTTCAGTGGTATTATTTACAATTAAACACAAAATCCTGAATCAAAAAAGAATCTGAAAAACTTGAAACGTAATCAATAAGTCGAAAGACCAAAAATGACTTGGATTGGATTATACCATGTTTTCTATAGAAAGTGTATAAAACTTCCAGTTAGATTGTATTGACAAAATATGGACAAACTAATGGGGTTTATTTGTTTTTATAATACCTCAATGTATATAACATTCAAACAACATATCCTTATACACTAAAAGTATTAATATTTTGATTTTCTAGAAATTGTTAAGAATATACCTTACTTAGCAAAACAATGTTTGCCGGGTCAGCTAGTATATATATATATATATATATATATATATATATATATATATATACACCTAAGTCTGTTTTTACACGGCAGATTGGTTCCATAAGAAGCCGTGTAAAAAAAAAACGTGTAAAAAAAGACATTGATCTTATACAAAAATGGGTGATTTGTTCCTAATCTCTAAAACCCATTAAAATTAGTGAAAAACAAAAATTTTCAGGGTATTCCCCTAAATGAGTGCTATTCACATTTGCTTTGACCAGTAAAAATTGTTTGTACGCGCTAAAGGGGAATTCACTTAAATCTTTAAGCTAGTGTTCGCAAACTATCGATACTATCGATGGTTTCAGACTTTTTTCTTTCATAAATACTTTTTTGTGATATGAACATACTTCGCAAAAATTAAATTTGACAAAAAAAAATTAAGTACATAAAATTTCAAATCGTGCTAAATGGAATAAAATCGCGTAAAAAATTAAAAATCTTCAATTTTCAAACCGTGTTATATCAAAACCGTGTACAAAAAGACCGTGTAAAAACAGACTTAGGTGTATATATATATATATATATATATATAAGTATGAATATATTATTTTTTTCTACTCACACTCCTTCGACTACGACCGCCACTCCTGCAGGCTGCACCGCCTGCGTGACGGCCAGCGCGATCTGCTTGGTGAGCCTCTCCTGCACCTGCAGCCGCCTCGAGAAGATCTCAACGATCCTGAAGAGGGTGTTAACACTATATGTACATCATAAAATGCAAATGACTAAGGATACTATATAGACAATACGACAATAACAAGCAACTCAACATAAGGACACCATGGTGGTTGTGGTGGTTGTTAGAATCCATAAATCCTTATTAGCAATTGTGCTGTGGTGCTGGTGAGGTAAGGTATTGAAAACATCAACTGAATACACCCCTGGGACGATGCAAATTTATAGAAAATCACCCCAATTTTTTTATGATAATAAGACATACATTTGAATAATAATTTAGTAAAAAATTTAGGAATTTTAAATTTTTTAGAGAATTTGGTCAAAATTCAAAAAACAATATTTAAATTGGACAGCATTAATAAAATTAGAAGAATTTTAAACAATTGGTAAGAAGTTTAAAAACTTCTACAAATTTAGAGTTCTACTAGCATTTGAAGAATTTGGTCAAAATTTAAAGTTTTGGACCAAATTTGCAGAATTTTGGACAATATTTTAATATCCTTAGAAGAATTTTCAAGAATTGGTAAAAAGTGTGAATTTTAAAGAACTGATATAATATATAAAAAATTTGAACAAAATTTATAACCTTCGAGGCTAAATTTGAAGATTTAAAACAAAACTCAAGAATTTTGGAAAACATTTAAAACAACAAGTTGAACAACCCTTAATGAAAATAATTTTTTTTTAAAGTAACATTTAACCATTTTCATAAACTCAAAAAAATCTTAACTAAAATCATGTTAAATAAAATTAAAACTGAAAGAAAATTGATCCCAAAATTTATAAAAATAGGGGTGGTCAACCATTGATAAAAATAAATAGTTTTTTGAAGTAAAGAGAATTCTAATCATAGAAAAGTAAAATAAATAAAATTGATCAAAAAAATTACAAAAAATATTAGGGATGATGGATAAGCCCTAATAAAAATAAATAATGGATAAGCCCTAATAAAAATAAATAGTATTTTGAAGTAAGAGAAGTACGTATTTTGTCAATTGTTGACCCCAAAATTGAAAAAATGTGTTAGGATTGAACAACCCTTAATAAAAATAAATTCTTTTTTAAAGTAACATTTATCCATTTTCATATACTCAAAAAAATCTTAACAAGAATTATGTTAAATAAATTAAAAATAAAACTGAAACTAAAAGAAAAAGAAGTAAAAAGAGTTTCATGTATTTTTCAATTGCGAATTATAGACAATGAAGAATTTTCAAAAATTGGAGAGAAGTTTAAAATTTAAAAAACTGAAATAAAATATAAAAAATTTGGGCAAAATTTATAGTTTTCGAGGCCAAATTTGAAGAATTTAAACAAAACTTGAGAATTTTGGACAACATTTAGAAAAGCTTAATGGAGTTTTCAAGATCTGGGAAAAAATTAAAAAAATCCAGGGAAACTATATAAAATTTGAACAATTCTGATGAAAATAAAAATGCGGACAAAATTTAAAAAACTTGGACAAAATTTAAAGATTTTAGACAAAATTAAAATATTAGACAAAATTTATATAATCAACTCTAATTTAAATAATAATTTGAGAAAAAAAACTTTGACATTTAATAATTTAATTAATAAAATTAAATTAAACTCAAAATTTTGAACTAAATTTGAAGAATTAAGATAAAATTTAGAAATTGTGAACAAACTTTAGAGAATGAAGATAACAATTTAAAAACGTGGACAAAATTAAAAAAAAATTACAAAATATTAAGCATTTAAAGCAAATGAAATTAAGAACGTCTGGACAAACATTTAGAGACTTTGACAAAAATATTTTTTTTGAATAAAAGTATTTTGAATAAAAGTAATTAAAAGACAAAATAAGAAGATATGTTTGACAAACGTTAAAAAATTCATAGAGAAATTTAGAGATATCAAAACATTTTACGAAATTTAAAGAATTCAGGAAAAATCTGTATAGGTTTGAACAAAATTAAAGGATTTGAGCAAACTTTCTTTAAACTATTTACTTACTTACGAAATATTATATAATCATATGCTGACAAAAATTATTATTAAACATAAATCATCATTTTCAAATTATGATTCTTTTTACAGTCATGTAGACAAAATTGTGTTTAAATTGCTCGTCGGAACAAGAAGTGACACAAAAAGCAAATTGCAAAAAGTGCAAAAAGTGTGCAAAATTCGCAAAAACTAATCCAAGCAATAGTGCATGTGTTGTAATTCCTTGAAGCCTAAAATAATCTGCAAAGCAACTCAATAATCTTAACAATAGCCACATGTGCTTCTTGTTCACCAAAAATTGCAACATTATTTTTTTTTTATTTTTTAATTATCTTACCGTGCCAATTTGCTAAGTCCCAGAATTTTCTTGGCAGGGACAGGTACCTATAGAGACTTTTCCGTAAAAGGGGCACCAAGTGGTGCTCACACATC
>NW_020539725.1:63635590-63653859 GCF_003426905.1 Ctenocephalides felis | reverse complement strand
TCGTATTCTCCTCTTCGAGACCTTTCAAATGATATATCACATGCAAAAAGTGTTCGGGATTTGCCTTGAGGCAAGTTGCCCTAATATTTCTCCTTTACTATTTACCTGTGCTTCCTGGTCTGCAAACACAAGTGAAATTTCCTCTACGAGATACCAAGCAAGTTCCATTTACACAAGGATTAGAACTGCAAGGATTTCTAATATCACCAGGAGAAAATTGTTGGCAGCCATTTGGGCCAATGCCACTACCTGTGTATCTGCAGGACATTCGCAGGACATCAGAGGACCAGAGGGAAGATCTGAAGGAAAAAAAACATATAATTATAATAGATGTACTAACTAATTTTTATGACAGGTAGGTCTAACCGTTGTGGAGAAACATACAGAATGGGACATCCGATTAGAATGATTCATAGAACGATTTATTTGTATTGACAATATAGAGCAAGTTTCAAAGATGTTATCGTAGACATAGAGAAAAAATTCCAAAAATGATCTAATAAACGTGCAGATAGTTTTTGGGAAAGATAGGTCTAACCGTTTTGGAGAACGGTGTATCCGATTAGGATGATTCAAAAAATATTTTTCTCCCATTGGACATACAAAATTATTTTTTTATCTTGTGTTTACTACTACTTACTTCGGTTGGTGCAAATTGCCAAGGATGACAATAACTGGGCATAAGTTGGCACATTCCTCTTGTACTTTGGACGCAGTTGACACCATCTCCTTCGTAAGGGTAAGGGCAACTTCCACAAGTTCGAGAACCCTTTATAAAAAAAATATTTTTTTAATCAGTTATTTTTGTTTAAATGCAGATTGTGGCGAGCATAGCTCACTTGGTAGCGTGTTCGATTCACACGACAGGGATCCTTGGATCGAATCCTGTCATTGACTTATTATTAGAATTTATGAAAAAAAGTGTAGTTAATTTGAAATTAAAATGAAAATTGTATTTGTTAAGTAGAAATTAAGATAAATATAAGATAAATATAAGAATAAAAATTAAGATATAATAGGGATTACAGAATTTGAAAAGCTGAATTGTATTAGGAGTAAGAAGAAAAAAATATCAGAATTTGCTGAGATTAAAAAAAGAAGAATAAAGAAAAATAAATGGAATGAAGATAGAAGTTGAACAGAATTAGGAATTTGATAGAAAACAGCAAAAATTTAAGAAATTAAGAAGAAATATAGAATAGGACATATCTATAATATCATTATATATATATATATATATATATATAAATCTTGTTGACCTATTAGTGGTTAACCACTGGGTTGCCATTAGTTTTTTAACATTTTTAAACTTTGTGATGTATTGCTGTAATGCTCCAGAAAAACTTACGATATTTTATATCTATAAACCTAAGTAAAATATCTACTACTTGATATCAAGTTGACCACGCTCTATTATTACATTTTTATCAAATTTTGAACTTTTGTGATAAGTATTGCTATAATGCTCCAGAAAAACTGATATCGTATTTTAGATTTATAATCTCGAGTAAAAATGTACTGCTATCTGCTATCTACTGCTTGATATCAAGTTGACCACGCTCTATTATTAGTTTTTTTTTAATTTTTGAACACTTGGGATGTATTGCTGTAATGCTCTAGAAAAACTGATATCACATTTAGATTTAGAATCAAAAAAAATATCTACTGCTTGATATCAAGTTGACCACGCTCTATTAATTTTGTATTAAATTTTTGAACTTTTGTGATAATTGCTGTAATGCTCCAGAAAAACTGATATTGTATTTAGATCTATAAACCCAAGTAAAACTATCTACTGCTTGATATCAAGCCTTTCAAAGTGTGATTTTATAAACAAAAAATGTTAAAGTGTTATTGTTCACACTGCAGTTAGATTTATATATGTTCTATTAACTGTAGAATTTTTTTTTAACCTATTTAACTTATTTTAACCTATTGTTAGATGGCAACCCATTGGTTGACCACACTCTGTTATATATATATATTTTTTAAATTTTTGAAACTTTGTGATATATGGATTGAGCTAAAATTTTAGCAAGATATATAATTCGTATCTGAGATGGTTATTATATATTTTTTACATGAGTAACATACCCTAACATAAATGCGTTTGTCATTTTTTTCATTTTACCCTTTTTTATTGGTGGCGCCATCTACCGGTGACAACGCCATAATTTGGAGCTAATTTGAATTATTATACTCTCTTTATTAAATCTTTACTTAAATCAATGAACTATTATGTTAATTAACCCTTTCCACTCGTGAATTGCGAGATTTACATATATTTGGCCGCCGGAGCAGCGGCATCCGAGTGGAAAAGGTTAAATTTAAGCATTTTGTTTATAATAAAAAATAACCATTAATAATATCGTTTAAATTGAAATTTTTTAGATATAAAAACAATATTTGGTATACAAAGCAGCAAAATTCAATTAAAGATGAATAAGAGTAAAAATATCTACTGCTTGATATCAAGCTGACCAAAATAAAAATTGTATTACTCTTACTTACAATTGTGTTAGTGCATTGTACCAAAGGACTAGTGCTGCAGCCACCGTTGTTATTCTGGCATTCGTCGATGTCGATACATGTGAAACCGTTACCAGTATAACCTGGAATAAAAGATACCATAAACTAAGTGTAAGTGGCATTTTGCCTTAAGATGAGTAAACAATGTTCTATAGTTTCTTTATCACATCAAAATGAAAAAAAACAGATGGAGAAAAAGTTCAAAGAGTTGTATTGGCTAATTGGCAAGAATTCAAATATGTGTTATGAAAACGAACATATAAAACAATAATTATCTCAATCTGGACATACGGAAATGAGCTATGGGCGTGCGGAAGCAATTCAAACATAAAAATAATACAAGTATCGCAATCGAAAATTTTAAGATGCATGGTGAACGCACCCTGGTATATTACGAATGTCATTCTACATAAAGACTTAAAAATTAAAACTATTAATAAAATGATAAAAGAAAGAAGCAAAAAATACCATAAACAATTACCAAGTCACCCAAACAAATATCTAAAAGAATTAAGCAAGAAATCTTCTACTCAAAGATTGAAAAAAATGGCCATACAATTTTACATAAAATATCAAAAAAAAAAAAAGATATCTCATAGGAGATAATCTCTCAAACTCATTTACACCCAACATATTGTCTTAAAAATGTATATTGTTTTTATCGGCAATAAATCTATGCAAAAAAAAAAAAGTTTCTTTACCTGCAGGACACGTTCCACAAGTGAAACTACCCGGTAAGTTAACACAAGGTACATAGGGTTGTACAGAACAAGGGTGCTGTCCTCCTGCACATTCATCGACATCCACATTGCAAATTGGAGACACCCCATTGGTGGTCCAACCCTAAAATAGAAGAAATCTCATGAACAAAGTTCTATCGAATAATACATTATTGGTTCTATTGACGCCTAGAATAGGTAGTATACTTATAATAACATTTTAAACAAAATAAGTTGAGTTGAGAATGGTTTCATAATATTTTTACCTGTTCGCAAAGACAAGTGTACCCATTATCATTTCTTTGTGGAACGCAAATTCCATGTCCGCATAATTCTGATTGGCTTCCTGAATTGCAATCAGTGGTTCTGCGTAGACAATGGGTTCCGTAGAAACCAGTTGGACATACACATCTAAAACAAAATTAATAATTAAACTCGGGTATACCTACAATCCAAGAACATATATCAATGTTTGCCTGTAATTATAAGAAAAGAATTGACGCACATCCAAACCAACTAGCATGCAACTTATACCAGGAAGGCCAGCCGACCAGGCTCAAAAGGAAAATACCTCGAGATTTAATATAGTTATTATATTTTTTTCTCTTTATTTGTCTTCAGTTTTTTTCTTTTTTATATATTAACTATAGTAGATACACCACTGGGCGTATATACTAATTTGTAAACAATCAATTGTAAACACTTGTCAGCATTCTCTGCTAAATATAATTATTTTTATAGATTGCAGAATGAAAATAAAAAAAAAAAAATAATTAAACTCGTTAAGTAAAAATTGCACCAAGAATGCTTATCGTTAAGTATTTATTTAAATTATATTTAATTGTATATTTTAATTAGATTTAATTCGTACAGTCCATATTTCAACTACAAATTATTCAAAAATTTTGTATGGAAGTGTATATGAATTTTTTTACTAAATTTTAGTAGATTTTATCAAGTTTTTAGTGAAATAAAAAAATTAAAGGATCCGAAACAAATTTAAAATTGAAGAAATATGAAATAATGTTCCAAATCCACATATTACCAGAAAATTTCTATTACAGCAAAGAATTTTTCAAAATTTTAATATCCAAGTGTATATAAAAATTTATACTAAATTTTAGTAAATTATATCTAGTTTTTAGTAAAATGAAAAAATTAAAGGGTCCGAAACAAATTTTTAAAGTTATTTGACAAAATCGAGAAAAATGTCCTAAACTCACATCTTGCAAATTGCACCAGAAGATTAGTAATTCAACAAAGAATAATGCAAAATTTTAATATCCAAGTGTATATAGAACTTTTTACTAGATTTTAGTAGATTTTAACTAGTTTTTACTAAAAATAAAAAAATTAAAGTGAGCGGAATAAAATTTTTAAATTATTTGAAGAAATGTAAAAAAAATATCCTAAATCCACATACTGCTAATTATCAAACTCAAATTTGCATTTCAACTACAAATTATTCAAAATTTTGATATTGAAGTATATATAACAAATTATAATAAATTTTAGTAAATTATATCTAGTTTTTATTAAAATAAAAAAATTGAAGTAAGCGAAATAAAATTTTCAAATTATTTGAAGAAATGTAAAAAAAAATATCTTAAATCCACATACTGCTAATTATCAAACTCAAATTTGCATTTCAACTACAAATTATTCAAAATTTTGATATTGAAGTATACAGAACAATTTATACTTAAATTTAGTAAATTATATCTAGTTTTTACTAAAATAAAAAAATAAGGAATCCAGAGCAAAATTTTCAAATTATTTGAAGAAATGTAAAAAAAATATTTTAAATACACATACTGCTAATTATCAAATTCAAATTTGCATTTCAACAACAAATTATTCAAAATTTTGATGTCCAAGTATATATAACAATTTATACTAAAATTTAGTAAATTATACCTAGTTTTTACTAAAATAAAAAAATTGAAGTAGGCGGAATAAAATTTTCAAATTATTTGACAAAATGTAAAAAAATGTCCTAAATCCACATACTGCTAAAACTAAAGTTTGCGTTTCAACTACAAATAATTCACAATTTTGATATTGAAGTATATATAACAATTTATACTAAAATTTAGTAAATTCTATCAAGTTGTTACTAAAATAAAAAAATTAATGTGGCCGGAATAAAAATTTGAAATTATTTAAAAAAATGTAAAAAAAATATCCTAAATACACATACTAACTAATTATCAAACTCAAATTTGCATTTCAACTACAAATTTTTCAAAATTTTGATATCCAAGTATATATAATAATTTATACGAAATTTTAGTAAATTTTATCTGGTTTTAAGTAAGGTTTAGTTTTAAGTAAATTATGTGGCTGGAATAAAATATTTAAATTATTTGAAGAAATGTAACAAAATGTCGTAAATCCGCATACTGCTAAAACTAAAGTTTGCGTTTCAACTACATATTATTCAAAATTTTGATATCCAAGTATATATAACAATTTATACTACATTTTAGTAAATTATATCTAGTTTTAACTAAAATAAAAAAAAATAATGTGGCCGGAATAAAAATTTTAAATTATTTGAAAAAATGTAAAAAAAAATATCCTAAATCCACTGCTATTTATCAAACTCAAATTTGCATTTCAACTACAAATTATTCAAAATTTTGATATTGAAGTAAACAGAACAATTTATACTTAAATTTAGTAAATTATATCTAGTTTTTACTAAAATAAAAAAATAAGGAATCCAGAGCAAAATTTTCAAATTATTTGAAGAAATGTAAAAAAAATATTTTAAATACACATACTGCTAATTATCAAATTCAAATTTGCATTTCAACTACAAATTATTCAAAATTTGATATCCAAGTATATATAACAATTTATACTAATTTTTAGTAAATTATATCTAGTTTTTACTAAAACATAAAAACTAAAGTGAGCAGAATAAAATTTTCAAATTATTTGAAAAAATGTAAAAAATGTCCTAAATCCGTATACTGCTAAAACTAAAGTTTGCGTTCCAACTACAAATAATTCACAATTTTGATATTGAAGTATATATAATAATTTATACTAAATTTTAGTAAATTTTATCTAGTTTTTACTCAAAATAAAAAAATTGAAGTGGGCGGAATAAAATTTTCAAATTATTTTGACAAGGAAATAAGAAGATATGTAAAAAAAATGTCCAAAATCCGCATACTGCTAAAACTAAAGTTTGTGTTTCAACTACAAATTTTTCAAAATTTTGATATCCAAGTATATATAATAATTTACACTAAAATTTAGTAAATTGTATCTAGTTTTTACTAAAATTTTCATTTTATTTATTGATGTTAATTATTAGTCATTTATCACTTACACGTAAGTACCAGGTTTGTTGGTGCAAGTAGCACCATTCTGGCAGCCTAAATCAGTTCCTGCAAAGATTGCACATTCGTTCACATCTTGCTCACACGTAGCACCCTGGGTAAAAGAAAAACACATTAAAAATCCATTCAAAAAACTGTAATGTCTAATCTCAGATATTTATTATATCTACTGCTTGATATCAAGTTAACCAAAGTAAATTTTTTATTACACATACACTTATGTATATCTATTATTGTTTACCTGCCATCCTTCAGCACATTTACAAATAAATCCATTATAAAGATCTTGACAAGTGGCACCATGTTTACAAGGATTCGAGGCACATTCATTTTTGTTCAATAAAGTCACCAAACGATTTAGGCGACGTTCTACACTTGTTATACGTCGACCTAGTGCTAAAAATCTTCTATTCTGTAAAAATGTAAATGAAATATAATTATTTGACATATGTAATAGTATCGAAGGAAATAAGAAATAAATATATGAACTAAATTATTTAGCTGCAGTAGAGTTATTCTCAATGATAAGTTCTTGTGTCAAGTTTTGCAATCGACAAGATGGAATGAAAGTAAAAACTGTCTATACTTTACAGTTTAAAATTGTTTTTATTTGTGTACCTTAAGTACTCGATAATCTTAATGAAACAACTCCATGTGATATAAGTCGACTCATGTCCATTCCTTCACATATAAGAAAGAACTATTTATTCTTCGTCAACTTACCACTTAAAAGACTTCTATGAATCTAACCTCAAACAATATCAATATTTCATGTATCATTTCTGTTGTACCAAAATCAATTCATATTTTTTTTACTGTGTTATCTCCAACTTACTCTAGCAAGTCCAGTCCTCGATATCGAATTATTGAGCGTCCCATTTTCGAGATTATTAACACGTTTGATGAGCCCCCTGGGACCGTCGATGATGTCTGATATACGACGAATAAAATCTGCTGTACTGCCATCGGATTCTGATAAGAGGCGCTCCAGATTTCTGGACACATTTATTGCCTAATAGAAAAAATAACGATGTAATTGGAATAGTATAATAATAAGTAATAAAGTAGTAAAGGACAATAATAATTAACAAGTGTCAAGGATACATTTTCAAAATGGATGCCGATTATATGTCGTTAATATTCAAAATGGCTACACTCTGAAGTTGTTCACACTATTCTTTAATTTGAATTTTTAGTTTATTAATAAGATTTTAATATTTAGTTTTTTAATAAAATCTAAGCTAATTGTTTATAAAGAAATAGCATAACACATAATATTGCTTAAATTCAATATAGATACTATTATTAGGTATAAAAATCAAAATGTGAGTCAAAGTTGAGCAATTTTCTTATGCTGTGAAGTTGTTCACGTTGCAATTGTTTATAAATTTGTATTTTAGTATAATTTAAGTATTTGAGAAGACAAAATAAATAAATAATATCGCTTGAATTTAAATATTTGGTATACAAAGCAAAACAAATTCAATTAAAGATAGTTTATCAAAATGACTGACGTTAAAATTGTACAATATACTTACGCTGTGAAGTTATTCGCACTACACATATCTATACATTTGAATTTTTAGTATAAGTAAATTTGAGCATTATGTTTATAATAAAAAATAACAATAAATAATATCGCTTGAATTTGAAACTTTTAAATATAAAAACACGTATTTCGTATACAAAGCAAGCAAAATTCAATTAAAGACAGTTTTTCAAAATGTGTCCTGATTAACTATCGTTAAAATTGTACAATATACTTATGCTATGAAGTTGTTCACACTACGATTGTTCATAAATTTGAATTTTTGGTATGAATAAAATTAGAGCATTTTGTTTAAAATAAAAATATTATCGCTTAAATTTAATTTTTTTAAATATATAAACAAATATTTGGTATACAAAACAACAAAATTCAATTAAAGATAGTTTTCAAAATGAATCCTAATTAACTGGCGTTAAAATTGTACAATATACTTATGCTCTGAAGTTATTCGCACTACGATTGTTTATAAATTTGAATTTTTAGTATAAATGAAATTCGAGCATTTTGTTTATAATAAAAATATCAATATATAATATTGTTGCAATTTATTTATTTATTAACCCTTTCGCTACAATTTTTTTTTGCACTGCTGTACGTGCCAGCAAGCCGACCAAGTATTTGTTAGACAAGAGTTTGCAATTCTTATCAATTAAAATGTATTAAAAATTGAAAAGTACACTTCTAACAGACTACAAATTATGAATAAATAACTCGTTAGAATTTTCAATAATTCAACTAAAAATGATTTTTCAAAATGTATCCTGATTAACTGTGGCTAAAATTGAACAATATACTTATGTTATGAAGTTGTTCACGTTCTGATTGTTCATAAGTTTGAATTTTTGGTATGTATCAAATTAGAGCATTTTGTTTATAACAAAAAATAAATATATATATATATATATATATATATGTATGTATATATATGCAAATATCTTCTATAGGCGACACTCGTACACACAGATAGTCATGTGATTGTCGCCCATAGACGACGTCATAGCAAAAGGGTTAAATATAAAATAATAAATTAATTTATCCGGCTTACCTTATCTATAACAGTTATTATATTAATATTATTCAAATTTACAGCTCCATTTCCGACAGTGTGAAATGTTATGTTTTTTGATTCTGCAGAAACAATTAATAAATTTCCATTTTCTGTTCTTATTTTCGGACTAAAAGAAAAAAAAAAAAATATTTTGTAGCTTATACTTAAAAAGCATTTTAACTCATATTATATGCAATTATATATAAATAGAATTAAATGTAAAAAGTAAAGCAAGAAAATTGTACATCTTCATCATTGACTGAGTGAGTTTATTTTTAAATTAGCAAAAATCATTTTAAATGCACAAATATATTTAATTACAATATATATATATATATATATATATACAGTGCTGGATTTACAGTAGGGGCAATCGGGGCTACTGCCCAGGGCGGCAAATTTTGGGGGGCGGCAAAATTTGGATAGTGAGAAAAAAATTCTATACAATATAATCAACTTTTTTAACAACATTTTTTATTTCATGAAATATAATTAACAAAACATAATACGATTGCAATGCAAAATTTGGGTTGAAATAAACGATAACTAAAATTTATTATTTTGCCTTGCCTCCCTCTCCGAACGTAAATTATCAAATTGGTTGATAATTTGTCAAATTTGGCAATTTAGCTAATATAAAGATCCGTAAATATGCTGAAAGTTTAAGAAAAATATGTTCGTCAGTTCTCGAGCCCTCTTAAAAATAACGTATTTGTGCACTTCCAAGCTTAAGCGTCGAAAAAAAATTTAAACTAGTGACTTATGGCATTGTGCCTTAAGACAAATTACTGAAACATCCCGTACTAAAAATTACATTTTATAAAGAGCTTTAAATTTTATTGAAATATAAAAAGAAGACTTCTAAAACACATTTTTTGTATTTTGAAATTTTTCGAAAATTATGAACTTTTTGCAAAAAAGAGAAGAAATATCGAAACTCAATTACCATTTTTCGTAACTGCCTGAACCAAAAGCTAATCAGCGCGTCTCCCCATCAATACAAATCTAATATTTTTTGATTATTTAAGTCGATTTCAAGAACACGGATCAACCGATTTATGATTCAATTTCTATTGATAAGGAGACGTGTTGATTAGTTATTGGTCAAGGCAGGTCCAACTGTTTTGAAGATACGGGCCTAAATGCCAAAAATGATAATTCAGTTTTTGAGACAAACGCGTCCAATAATATTCAAAAAAATTTACAGAATAAATAACTGCTTAAATTTGTGGGGGGCAGGTTTAGCGGTTTCGATGATCCAATAAAAAAAATTGAAAAAGAAACATTTGGCGGGCAAAAGTGATCATAAGACATATGCACATTAAATTATCAGATATTTTAAAAATATTATAATAATAAGTATACATTTTGTTTACATTTATATAAGTTATGTAACATTGCTTATCCGTTAGATTGCGACTTGGCGCTTACGCGCGTCTATAATTTGACCCTAGCAGCTGAAGCAGCGCGATTGCTTTAAAAAAAAGTTCGAAAGTTCGTAAAATTTCAAGGATGGGGCGGCATTTTTGTCACTGCCCCGGGGCGCCAAATTTCTAAATCCGGCCCTGTATATATATATATATATATATATATATATTTCTAGCTATATGCTATGTACTTACTGGTTTCCGTATAAATCACAGAGCACACATTTTTGAAAAGTTATAAAAATCAACGTCCAACTTAAACTATAAATTAGAAATTTATCCATAATTAATAATTATGAGACTAAGTTTAATTAATACTCATTATATAAATAAACACATTTTTATAAAATTTAATCTTTTTCTAATTTTTATATGTAAAAATTAAAATTAATTAGAAAGTAACTTGTGATCGATTCTGAAAGCAATGAAGAACTGATTAAAAATATGTATGGAAATTGACGCCCAGAAAAGTTATCAATAGAAATTGAAAGCAGTGGTGGACAAGGTAGAGATAAAAATTATTTAAAAAACCCAAGTGGCTTTAGTATTTAAAATCTAAAATTGTAAATAATACTTGGATGATTTATTACTAATTAATTTAGAAGTCAATTCTGCGGTAACATAGTCGATAACATAGCGTTAACCAAAAACATTGAAAATGTCTATCTATTTGCTGTGCGATCAGGCGTATTTTACATATAAACAAGCAAGGAATAATCTTATGATAACAGATTTTTGCCGTAAATCGACGTTTTCTCAAAAACGCCTTAACCGATTTCAAAAATTTAAAAGCCATTTGATGTATCTCGATGAGGACTATCGTTTGTCTGTTTTGTACGACGATCGGCCGAACCGTTTCATTGTAATTTGCGAAAAAGTGTTAAACTTTTCGTCCACATTTAAGCTCTTACTACCGAATCGATTTTAAAAAATCAAAAACTGTTCGAAAGATATTAGTTGGGAATGATAATCATTAGTTTTAGATGAAAATCTACCGAGACGTTTTCTTGTAATTAACTGTTGAAAAAAAATTTAAGCCAATTTTTATGGAACTTTTTTTGACGATATCATGGTCTTATAGAACTTACTGAAATATTACGGCCTTACGACAAGTAGTTGAATTGTAAAAGTTCATCCAAATTTGAGAAAATGAGTGGATTATTTTAAGGTTAAAATTAAAATTAGACTATTTACTTAGTACTTGGTCTTAATGAACATACTAAACCATCAAAGTCCTACGGAAATTGGTTTAATTATAAAAATAACTGATTTTTGAAAATTTGCTTTTAGAAAATACTCCGAGAGTTAACGTGTTCGTTCGTTTTCAATTATGTGTAATAAATCCACTCGGAATACTTTTAATCACTCAAAAATTAATTTATTTTTTATTGATTAAGTCGATTATTTATACATATCGGAAAGTTCATGTAACTTGCCTCAAGACAAAATACCAATACCAACTAGTTACATACGGTTTTATGTGTAAAATACGCCTGAACGCGCGGCAAATAGATAAACATTTTCACAGCCATAACAACGCTATGTTATCGCAGAATTGGTCTCTTAACACACTATAGGCGGGCCCCGTAAAAATTCTCGTCAGACCAAACTGATATGTGTAGCGGGCAAATCGCTTGCTCGACACGAGTGCTCTTTCCGTCGCCTCGCATGAACACAACTGGCTGTCACATTGAACATATTTTTTTATAACTCTTTTTTTTTAAAAAAAAACCGTCTAGTTGTTTTGAACTATAAAAAAATTATTTGATTTATGCATAATTAAATATAAAACTAACAAAAACTAGTAGCATATGGCATCGTGCCTTAAGGCAAATTGCTGAAACTTCCTGTACCATATCGAAATGTTTGAGGAATATTGAGTATTGAATGAAATATGTTTTTCCTAAAGCAATTGTTATGTCAACACAATCAGAATGTTTTTTGAATCATTCAATTCGGATGCTTATTTCTCTCAAAAACTGCCATTTTGTGTACATTTAGCTCCGTATCTTTGAAATGGTTGAACCTGCCTTTGCCAAAAACTAATCACCACTTCTCCCAATCATTACTAATTTAATGTTTTTTAGATCATTCAAATCGGATGCTCCGTTCTCTCAAAAACTCGATTTCTATTTTCTGCACTTTTTGCTCTGTATCTCCGTAACGGCTGGACCTGCGATTGCCAAAAACTAATGAGCACATCTCCCTATCAATAGGAATCGAATGTTTTTTGAACCATTCAAATCGGTTGATCCGTGCGTCCGAAAACGTGAACGAAAAAATGCGGCCACCAAAAACACACGCACACACAGAGACACATCCATTTCTTCTGAGATATGCCAAAATGTTCAGAAACCTAAAAACCGTAGAAAAATGGAATAATTTTCATTCTTGATTTTCCGCCCATTACTATTATATAGGTTAGTTATAACTAACCTACGGAAAGTTAAAAATTTAACGTACAGTAAATATATAAACCACTTTTTACATACGTGAAATTTATGGAAAAAATCACCCCTTATGAAGAGGTGCTGGGACCCGAATAGCAAAAATAGCTGACCACTTCAATTAAACTATTTGGTTTCAAAACAACGCAACTTTGACCCAAAAATGATTCAATAATTGGAGGATTGTCAAATTCTGACCACTCCACTTCTTCATTGTCATTATTTTCAGAATCTCTGGAAATAATCGGCAAAACTCTACGTCTTCTAGGATGAAAAAAATTTCATCCACATACACTACCAAAATCAGTAATATCAAAATCACTTCCAATTTGTGATAAATTATTGGCGCAAACTTTACTATCGCTATCCGATGCTATTATTTCATTATTGCAAATAACAATGTAAAAAGAGTTGAACTATACAAATCTGACTAATAACTAAAATATTTGATAAAATATATATTGAACACCTTTTTATTGTTGTAAATTCTGCATATTTATCTACAAAACAAATTGCGAGTAGCTTGAATGAAAAGAAACTTGAAGATAAAACATATTGTTTCTTATCCTTATTCTTATTCTAAAAGTCTTTCAATACGTAAATCAATTGAATCTAGAGAAAAGTATCAGCTATTCTTTCAATATCATATGCAAACCGATCAGATAAAAGTATTTTGACTCGCTTTTAAAGTTAGTCTGTTCAAAGCGTAATAATACCTTGCCCGCCGATAAGCAACAGTCCTCGCAGAGCGTAATTTTACGGGGCCCGCCTATAGTGTGTTAATATGGTACATAAAACTATTAACTTTTTTATATTACAGAATATATATATATATATATATATATATAAATTTAGTAAGTGCTCAAAAAAATATGTGGACCACAACTGGTCCAAAAAGTGGGCGTATACTAATCAAAGATAAACAGATGCAATTTAATTGATAAATTTCAATTGGTGAGGTATTGAATTTCATAAAATTATCAATGAATTTAATAATAGAAATAAAACTTTAAAATTTATCAAATATATTTGTTGTAGAAACAAAAATTATTAAAAGTTAAGACCAGAAAAATAATAGAAATATGAGGCTTTCACCAAGAGATATTAAATCTTTCTCAGAACAATTAATGTCATATTCACATAAAAAACACAACACAACTCAAAATAAAATATAACACCATACACTCCTTTTAACCATTATAATATATATTAATATAATTCACTCATACATTGTGTTCTATCCTAAGCTTTCACAATATATATATATATATATATACATATATATATATATTATATATATATATATATATATATTTATATATGCATATATGTATGTATGTATAAAAACATCTTACTTCTTATATCCTAAGAATAAAATTGATCACAAAATTTGATGCTCTGAAAATATTCAGTCCAAAAATTATATATATAATTACATAAATTATTCCTTTAGGAAGGGTATGATATTATCAATAAACCATTCCTCAGTAAATCTCAAATGATCTCCATTTACATCCAAAAAGTACAATTTACCATCCTCGTCCATTTGTTTTAATCCCAACTTGTCCTAAAATAGAAGAAATATGTAAACATAGGTTAGTAATTGAAAAAATAAAAGAATAGATTGATAAGATAATATATATATTATCTTATATATATAGTAAGATAATATTATTTAATTTTGATCATTTTCCTTGCCTCTAAATAAATATTACTATTATGCAAGTCCTCAATCTCAACATCCTGTCCGCTCTTATAAAAACCGAACCATTCCGAAGCAATCGGTTGCACCATTGTGTCGAAATTAAATTTAACCATCACAAATTTATTCAACGAGGACAATTTTGTTACATAATCAACATTGTAGTCGCGTTCATTGTTAATATCGGCTAAGAATATACTGCTGTTTTTATATTTGTCTTCATTTAGAGGATCGTGCCAGTAGGTTGCTTGGGTTAAAGACTTTTGGACCCACCTGGGGGGAAAAAATAAATAAATAAATATAAATTTATATATATATATATATATATATATATATATATATATAATTATGTTTACCTTATATAAGCAGTTTGAGTCAACAATTTTCTAAAATACTCGCAACTACTGTGATGGACTGCAGGACAAAAAGGTGCTCCAAAGACACCTTGATGTTGAGCGCCCAATGTTATAAGATTGTACATTTGTGGCCCGTTGCATCTCTGAGCTAAGGCTCGCCTGAACAAATAAATAACATTGTACTATTAAACTTTTCTTTTAAATAATCTTCAAGTGATAATGTTAATTTTTGAATCATTTACCATTTACTTACAAAAATTGTCCCCCCTGAGAAAAGCCTAAAGCGTTATAACCATCCTGTAGTCGTGGATCATTCTGTATAGCTTCGCATGCCAATCTGACTTGCTTGTTCGGAGACATAAAGAAACCATTTTCAACATCTTCGAATTCATTATTTCCTATTCTTATCGAATGAATGTAAACACCGGGCAAGAGTTTCTCTTGGAGTCGTTTTGAAAAACCTCCTATGCTGAAGGGGAAACAACAACTATCCCCTAGAGGAAAAAGATAATATATATACATTAAAAACCAATATCACAACTTCATTTCACTTGCCCTCATCTAAACTCAAATAATATAAATATATACAGTATCATACTAATAATAGACATTAACTAAAACTATTTATAACATTCTTATACTACAAAATTTAAAATACACATAGTTTTATACAGGTTTTACAACATAACCTAAAAAATTTTGATTTCAATCATCTTACCCATTCCATGCCAAATAACAATCGGTTTTATTTCAGAATTAGGTGTAGCTAAACCATTATTTGTTGCACAAACTTTCACAATTATTAATAACACTAATAATGACTTCATTTTTGCACAAATAATATTTTTGCAGAAATTGTTTTATTCACTGTCAATGGCGGAGCGACGTGAACTTTGACATTTAACCTTTGGCGCGAAATTCAAATTTAAAAGATGATAAATGAATTCACATTATTAAATTGATAAATAACATTATATATATACACATGTATATATATATACATATATATATATATATATATACATATATATTATATATATATATATACATATATATATATATATTACATTACAATTAAAAGTTTCATTCCTCAACTTTAATAACACATTTTATTTGGAACATTATTTAGTATCTCATAACCGTTTCAACAATTATTGGTCAGTTATATATATAAATATATATTGAGTAACAATTATTGTATATTATATATTAACAATTATTGTATTATTAAGTTACAGATTGTCAAGAACTTATTTGAATCTCTAATTTGATTAATTTAATTAATTAATTTGTAAGGCAAGAAGATAGAAATTATTGATAGAAAATCTATTCAAAGAATCACATGATAGAAGAACACATTATTAATTTGAAAATAAATATAAATAGATTCTTATGTGCTAATTATTATATATATATATATATATATATATATATATATATATATAATATACATCTTATAAATTATTGATTGTTACATTTCCATAGTATAACACAGATAAATTTATCATCAAAACTTTAATATTATCTTAACATTAAAATATATATCTTTTCATTTATTGCATAGACAATAACGTTTTTATTAACAACAAACATTTGCATATATATATTTTAGAAAAGCTAATTTACATATATATTCGGGTGGTCCTTAATATGGACATTATCGATTTTTTTTGCTCCCAAGGGCTCAAATGCTTTCAAATTAATAAATAAAAATCCTCTAAAAGTTTTAGCTTTTAATATTAACGTTTAGATAGTCCGCAATGTTAATAATGAATATACGAAACTTTTAATTGAATTGCGGACTATTTAAATGTTAATATTAAGAGCTGAAACATTTACAGGATTTTTTTTTATTTATTTGGAAGCATTTGAGCCCTTGGGAGCAAAGAAATTCGAAAATATATAAAATATATATAAAATTTACATATTAAAGATCACCCTAATACATACATATAAGTATTTTTTTTTTATTAAAATTGCAACATACCCATTAACCTAAATTTCTGCCATGTGTCTTGTTAAAATTAAGTACTAGTTAAACTTTATTTTAGTATAAAATCAAGAAAAATAAATTAATTTACTTAAATTCTAAACTAAATCCTAATGATTTTTGTCATAAAGAATTTGTTTTAAATTTTAAATATCTACTTTTGTTCCCATCATGTGTATGTTTGTTTTGTGGAACAATTTTATTCATAAGGATAAAGTACACAAATTTATAATGTACAGTATATTTATATATATATATATATATATATATATATATACTAGCTAACCCGGCAAACGTTTTGCCATAAAAAATATGCCTAAATTGATAAAAAATTAATAAAAGTGCGAAAAATCAAATATTTAATAGATTTGGACTCTGATTCTTTGACAAATAGTTAAAAACTTGTTATAATTTTCAAAGTTATTTGACATTTCATACTTCAAAAATTAATTCACTCGCATCATAGTATTTTGTTTATTTTAATTTTGTTTATGTCAATTTTTTTTAATTAAAGAATAAATTAAATTTTAGTCTAAATCAACGCAGTATCTTTATCTAAATATACAATGTTTTATATAAATATTTGTTTTTTTTACATTTGCATTTAATTGAAAAATAGTGAATGTCAATTTCATACATCCAATATGCACTAAATTTATAAATGTCAAAATATTTCCTTTTTGGTCGAAAATAATAGTATTTATTTTACAATAATGTCTTGTATCTATAATTTGCTTGACAATATTGCCTATAACATAACTTGGAATAATTAATTTATTTGCTTCTTATTGAAGTAAGTCGTTAAACATTTTTTTGTGAAATGTCAAAATTTTGTTTATGATTAATTTTAAATTCAATATGCCGCTTTTTTATTGTGATCTCTGATCTATAATGTTTTGATGAAGTTTTGGTTTCTGAAATAATTTGGTAAACTAAACAATAAAATCTAAATCGTAAATCTATTTATATAACTATTTTCCTAAATACTGACAAATGACATTTAATTTTTTTACATGTCAACATTTATTCAAATTTTTAAGCATTGATTTTTAATTAGATTTAAAACTGTAGTGATTTTGAATATAGCATTTCATCAAATTTGGATTTAAATGTTGGATATTTCTATATATGTACATGTTTTTGAATTTT
>NW_020539725.1:63603229-63634590 GCF_003426905.1 Ctenocephalides felis | reverse complement strand
GCCGATCGCTTTAATTTTTTTTTAAATATTAATTTTTGGTACGGTTTCAGCAATTCATCTTGAGGCACGATGCAAGCACCACTATTTACACTATGTAATGCGTAATAAATGTTCTGCAATCAAATAGTTATTTTAATTCTAGAAAAATGATATATATATAAACTGATTTAAGTAAAAATTTAGGGAAGGGGCGGCATTTTTGTCAGTGCCCCAGGGCGCCAAATTTCTAAATCCGGCCCTGACTAGAGCTATGAAATTTTAATATGTCATTACCTAATATATGTACTCAATTATAAAAATATAAAATCACATATGGTTCTAACAAAAAAAAGCTATAAGTGTGCAACTTTTTAAACCAATGCACTCTTGCATATCTAGTTTCCAATAGTTGCAAGTCCACGGTTTGATGAGTATTTTGAAAAATATTTAAAAATATAAAACGTTATACTAGAGTTACAAAATTTTAGTATCAAATAAAAACACACACGTTTCTTACAAAAACAGCTAAAATTTGCAATTCAGTAAAATCATGTAATAGGGCCGCAAATGTTACGACAAACTTAACAATATCAACTTTTTTGAAATGTTAATATGAAAATGCACTTTTTGGCGTATTTTTCTCAAACACGGTGCTCCGAAAGATCTCATTTGTATTATTATATACTCATTAAAATTTATAAAACATTTTCCAGGTTATATTATTTCTTATTTATGTTATTTAAATTCAGAACCTAAATTTGATATCGATCAAATGGACATGTGTCAAAAACCAGTAAAGTTAAGCATTGTTTAAAAACAATATTTGAAAGTAGAGGGTAAAAGATGTATAAGCATCTATAACCTTGATTCTTATGACTTTGCTGTCGGGAGATGAACGGTAATCTTTGAAAATACATAATAAAAGCATTTGCTTCCATTGGTAGTTTTTTAGCAATAGTTAAAAATGTAATAATTTTGTAAAATACCTTTTAAATTAAATTAAGACATTAAATCTGTTTGCCTATAGGTAAAAAAGTGTAGATAACAATTTTTTACTTACCTCTAAGTAATCATATTTGCAGTCAGGATGCGATTCAATTCTCAATGTAAAGAAATGCAATTGAATTCTTTTGCCAGGAGGTGCAGATAAAACCCAAATGCAATCCCTATAAAAAAATGTAAAAGAAAATTTAGTAACAATAGTAATAATAGTAACAAAATAAGTAAAATTCTCTTGAACTTCGTATTTACCGAAAGTGCAACTTGCCTCAAGGCAAATCCCGAACACTAATTTGCATGTGATATATCAAATGAAAGGGCTCGAAGAGCAGAACACGAATTAAATATTTGTTTTTAATTTAGTTTTGTTGTGTAATAAAATTCCCTTGAAATTCATATTAACCAAAAGTGCAACTTGCCTCAAGGCAAATCCCGAACACTAGTTTGCATGTAACATATCATTTGAAAGGTCTCGAAGAGCAGAACACAAACTTAGTATTTGTTTTTGATTTTATATCATCATATAACATAATTCCCTTTAAATTCATATTAACTAAAACTGCAACTTGCCTCAAGGCAAATCCCGAACACTAATTTGCATGTGATATATCAAATGAAAGGGCTCGGAGAGCAGAATATGAATTTAATATTTATTGTTAAATTTTCATCATCGTGTAACACAATTTTCTTGAAATTCGGGTCGTTAGGTTATAATTTAACCCTTGTAGCTCTAGACTGTATGAAACACTGATTTGTTGGTATAATTTATATAAGTTCGTATTAAACTAATGATTTTTCACTAAGTTCTAATTGAAGATGATATATTTTTTGATTATTTATTACATATGTTGTTACGCGGACTTAAGTTTTAAAAGTGAAAAAAATAAGTCTGATCCAAATGCGCATCCCTTCTACATAGTAGCAAAATAATCCAGTGTAAAATCTCAATGCCATGAAGGTCGCCGCCTGCTTGGCCAATAAAATAAGATATAAATATGTATTTTTGATTGAAATCTACTGTATCTGCTACATAGTTGCATAGGAGTAATCTCTCTTCTCCATAAAGGTAATATAAGCTTAGACAATTTAAGATTAAATTATAATTAATTATTATATTATTTATTATTAATAAATTGCAAAAGTGCAACACGCCAATAGGCAAAACCCGAACACTAATTTGCATGTGACATATCATTTGAAAGGGCTCGAAGAGCAGAATACGAATTTAGTATTTGGTTTTGATTTTATATCATCATTTAACTTAATTCTTTTAAAATTCGCTTTAACCAAAAGTGCAACTTGCCTCAAGGCAAATCTCAAACACTAATTTGCATGTAACATATCATTTGAAAGGGTTCGAAGAGCAGAACACGAATTTAGTATTTGTTGCTAATTTTATATCATCGTGTAACTTATATTTCTGGAAATTCATATAAAACAAAAGTGCAACTTGCCTCAAGGCAAATCCCGAACACCAATTTGCATGTGATATATCATTTGAAAGGTCTCGAAGAGCATAACACGAACCTAGTATTTGTTTTTGATATTATATCATCATTTAACTTAATTTCATTAAAATTCGCATTGACCAAAAGAGCAACTTGCCTCATGGCAAATCTCGAACACTAATTTGCATGTGACGTATCATTTGAAAGGGCTTGAAGAGCCAAATACGATTTTAATATTTATTATCATTATTACCTGTTAGGTGGATAATTCCCTGGTGATCCTGGTGACGATATGACACCATGGGTTGTTATATCTAAAGTCTCACCACAAACTGCAAAACAATTTATACAAGTAAGAATAATTATTAATTTTTTATTGTGAATTTATTAGGCGGATCGATTTTAAGGTCACTTAAGCACATATGATTTTCAGATTCTAGGGATCAAAATAAGATACTTTGCTGAAGAAACCATATTTCTAAAATAAATTCTGATGTCCTGTGAATTAAGAGTTAAAATTTGAAAAAATCCTTTTGACCCATTTAGAGTACCCCAATAGCGTCCAAATGTATGACCGACCCCATTAACTTTGGAAGACCGATTCGATTCAGAATTCATTTTAGAGGTATAGTTTCTTCAGCAAAGTATTTTATTTTGATCCCTAGTATCCGAAAATCATATGTATCTTAGCGACATACAAATCGACCCGCTCTAGTATTTATTATTATTATTACCTGGTTCGACACTCTGCCAATGCAATTTGAAACCTTCACCAGACACAGAATGATCTGATCTAAACCACAAATATAAAGAATTATGTGTCGATACTATGGAACCACCGTTTGGTAAATCTGTGCCACAATATCTACCAATTAGATTTGATGCTGTGCTTCTACCATCGTGGATCTAGGGAAAAAATATTTAAATTATAATATTTATTTAAATATTTAATTATATAAGGTTGTCAAATATCTCCCTTCCGCCTTTTTGTATTATAAACCAAGAGCAAAAAAGCGGAAGGGAGATATTTGACAACCGTCAAAAAAATCTATTAACATTAATTTTCCTATTTACCTGTAGCCAATCAAATTGGCACTCGTTAGAACTTTCCAAATGGAATTTCGAGAAGGTTATATTTAACACCATACTAGTATTCGTCTGTATGACCCAAGCACATCTTGCATTTGAAATATACAAGCTGCTGTTTGTCAAAGGGTATTCTAAAGTACCAGAAGCTGCTGATAGGACACCTCCACAAGCTGTTAATATAACAATATTCCCAGTAAACCACAAAACGTAATGAAAACGTTAATAGAACGTAACAGATTATACGTGAAACATAGCGGTTACGTAACCTAGGAGGCACACAGACGTATCTATTTCCGCCTCAAAAACGTAACGGCCTGTTTTGTTACGTGAAAACGTAACGGTTTCGTTTTTGTTACGTTTCCAAATTGCGCGAAAACGTAACGGTTTTGTTTTTGTTACGTTTCTAAATTACTAAATTAACGTGTAGGTGTCTTTGATGTAACTTAGAAATTTAATAGAATTTGCTGTAAATATAAAAATCATTTTTTATACCCAAATGAGAACTTTATGTTTTCATCAAAAAATCCGATTCGCTAATTTTATGTTTTCTCGATGTTTCAAAACATTCTGAATCGAATGAGACCAAATTTGGAAAAAGTATGTGTGTGAACAGATTTTTTGCTGTGAATCGACCTTTTCTCAAAAACGCTTGAACTGATTTCAAAAATTTAAAAGCCATTCGATGTATCTCGATGAGGACTATTGTTTGTCAGTTTTGTGCGACGATAGGCCAAGCCGTTTCTTTGTAAATAGCAAAAAAGTGAAAAGTTTTTCGTCCACGTTTTAGCCCGCAATTCTGAACCGATTATGAAAATTCAAAAACCGTTAGAAAGATATTGGTTGAGAATCGTGCTGATTAGTTTTTGGTAAAGATCGGCCAGGCCGTTTTCTTGTAATAAAATTTTTTTTGACGATTTTTATGATTTTTTTGACGGTATCTATTACCATTTGACTATTTTATTAGAAACTATTATATATTATTTAATTCTTGTTCAACATTTATAAGCAATATTATAAAAAAAAGTGTTCATCCTTATTCGATGAACGCAAGAACATTATTTTGGTATATTCAAATGCGATTTTAAAGTATACCGAGTTGCTGTAGAACATTTTTATGTTAGAAAATATTGTAGAGACAATAATTTTGTACGAACTTTCCAAATTAATCAATTAGTTCAGACAAATATTGTAAAAGTTACAAGAGTTCTAACAAACAAATGCATGGTCAACTATTTGGAAATTACTCTTCTGTATTCAATTGCAATTTTAAGTATACCGAGTTGCTGTAGGATTTCATTTTATTAGAAAGTATTATGTATTATTCAATTCTAAACAAATTTTCTTAACATTCCAAGAACATAAAAAATTATTAAGTATTATAAAAATGTGTCCATACATTAAATATAAGCGTTACATTTTTTGGTATTTTCAAATGTGATATTAAAGTATACCGAGTTGCTGTAGAACATATTGTTGTTAGAACAACTTTTTGACCAACAAATTTTGAATGAGTTTGTCTTATAAAACATTTATATTAAATAAATAATTTGCAATTTGAAAAATATTTTAGCAAATAAATGCAACCGTTTTATCGTCAAAAATTAGTCGTTCATTTTAAAAAATTCGTTAAAGTTTGAAAAACAATAGTATTGTTTTTTTAGAGTTTGTCGAAATTAAACCTTTAATCGACGTTTTCTCAAATACGGTTGAGTCGATTTTAAAATTTTAACTAGTTGAAAGCGGCATTTAGCCTCAAGGCAAGTTGCATGAACTTCCCGAAATATAATTTTCGACATTTAATACCCACCAAATACTTACAGACAGAAACAAGTATTCATTTACTAAATAACATAATTAAAATAGGGAAATGCAAATTATTACACAAAATGAAATATTACATAATTAAAACAAGTACAACAATAAACATAAATCAAGATATACATTAACACTTCACTACAAAACACGAAAATTTTCATATCATGGTCTTATAAAACATACTAAAATGTTACGGCTAATAGTTTTATGTTAAAAATTCATCAAAGCTTGAGAAAATATTAAAGTCAAAATTAATGTCAAAAGTTGCTTTTGTGATATGATGAGTTAAACATTATCAATTCATTAAAATTTAAAATAATAAGCTACAATTTTAGGGCAAACAAGCATATATGTGTGCAATATAATTAATATAATTATAGACAATTTAAATGTGTTTGAGAAAATTCTATTCGAAATCGCAATGTTTAGATTTAACTGAAAGCATTAACTTTATTTTTGAAATAAACAGTTGACTAATTTTGTCTCATATTTCGGGAAGTTCATGCAACTTGCCTTAAGGCTAAATGCCACTTTCAGATAGTTTTTTTTTTTAATTTTTAAGCAAGTTCTTACCTCTGTTTTCTCGTTGGCACAATACTCCTGTATGTGTGGAAGGACATTCACATCTAAACGAGGCAGGACTTGTTGTTATGCAGGTGCCTCCATTTAGACAAGGATTTCTGCTGCAGGGTTGGGTTGGCTGATCACATAATCGACCTGGAAGGTAATTGACACAGTATTAAATATAAATTTGCACTTACTTAAATTACAAATTACAAATAAATGATTATATAGTAACTAGCAAACCCGACGAACTCCGTTTCGCCACCAGATGGTTTCGTGAGAAAGATGAAGAAATTTTTTGTTTGTTTTATATTTGAAAAGGAAAAATTTGATTTTATTATACAACGGCAATGAATTTATTTCGATTACAAAAATGAAGTGTTTTTTAGTTGAACTTCTCTAAGTAAATGAAAGTAAATCCGCAAATTATCCGTTTCATTGAAGTGCTCTTTGGTAAACCACATTTTTTGTTTTTTGGTCTGACGTTAACACAAACAAAGCGGATGGTTTTCCAATTCATGAACAGGCAATGTATAACTGCTTATGTGAAAAACAATGATTTTCTAAATAATCTATTTGAAATTTATCCCGCAAACACTAAGCGATTGGCCTTGCGACTTGTTATTGCGAACGCAAGGCGAACTGGAAATTGCAATCGCTTGAAGTCAAACGAAAGACCAGTCGGAATCATTGGTATGTCAGAAATCCAAGCATAATTCTGATAATTCTCACTAATGTCATTACTCGAACTTTTAATTACGGTGCGTGAAGTTCCAGCAATTTGCATTAGGGCACGATGCCATGCAGCACTAATTTTCTTAGCTACAAACCTTGCGGAGCCTTTTCAACAAATGCAAAATTGTCGAAATCGGTTCGTGCGTTCTGGAGTTATATCGTCAGGAAGGAAAACCCGACTTATTTTCATATATATATGTAGATAAAAACATTATATACATTATCATAATTTATAGCAAAAAACCTTAGAATGTTAAAAATTATTTATTTTTATTAATGATTGAAAACTGTGATTTTTTTAACTTTTTATGTGATTTGTATTCACAAAATATTCACTGTTTTCGTATTTGTAGCAAAGGAGCCTAAAGAAGTTTTACTTCAAAAATTTTGATGGTTACTTTTTTGGCATGTGGGGTATCATTTGAAAGGTCATTTTTATTAGATTTCGAATACTAAAAAAAGTTTTGAAGTTTAGCAATAATTCTGAAGAAACATTAATTTTACAGTTTAAATAATTTTTGTCTTTTTTTCACTAAACATTATCATTTACAAAAATAAATTATATAGCAGTTGTATAAAAATATAAAACCAAAAGTTTGATTGTGTATTACGAAAAATTACTGTTTTAAATTTGCCTTTAGGCAAGTTGCACTTTTAGTCACAACAAAATTGAAGAGACTTATTCTTTCATCAACATACAGTTTTTGATAAGTTGCTTGTTAGTAGAGTCCCTTTCTAGTTTTTTTAGATTGAAATTTAATTTGCTCGTCAGTAGAGTCCCTTTCTAGATTTTTTAGATTAAAATTTAATTTGCTCGTCAGTAAAGTCCTCTTCTTTGCTCGTCAGTAAAGTCCCTTGTTCATTTTTAGATTAAAATTTAATTTGCTCGTCAGTAGAGTCCCTTTCTAGTTTTTTTAGATTAAAATTTAATTTGCTCGTCAGTAGAGTCCCTTTCTAGTTTTTTTAGATTAAAATTTAATTTGCTCGTCAGTAGAGTACTCTTTCTTTCTGGGTGACATACAGTTTGCTTGTCAGTAGAGTCCTTTATTCACTTTTTAAATTGAAATTTAATTTGCTCGTCAGTAGTATAAAAATATAAAATTAAAAGTTTGTGTATCAAAATCACGAAAAATTACTGTTTTAAATTTGCCTTTAAGCAAGTTGCACTTTTAGTCACAGCAAAATTGAAGAGACTTATGATGGTTTAATAAAATGAATAACAAATACTAAATTCGTAATCTGCTCTTCGAGCCCTTTCAAATGATATGTCACATGCAGATTAGTGTTCGGGATTTGCCTTTAGGCAAGTTGCACTTTTGGTTTTTATGAATTTCAGAGGAATTATAAATATAGATATAAAATCAAAAACAAATACTATATTCGTGTTCTTCTCGTCGAGCTCTTTCAAATGATATATCACATGCAAATTGGTGTTCGGGATTTGCCTTGAGGCAAGTTGCACTTTTTGTTAATACGAATTTCCAGAGAATTATATTACATGATGGTATAAAATCAAAAACTAACACTAAATTCGTATTCTCCTCTTCGAGACCTTTCAAATGATATATCACATGCAAAAAAGTGTTCGGGATTTGCCTTGAGGCAAGTTGCCCTAATAAATTTCTCCTTTACTATTTACCTGTGCTTCCTGGTCTGCAAACACAAGTGAAATTTCCTCTACGAGATACCAAGCAAGTTCCATTTACACAAGGATTAGAACTGCAAGGATTTCTAATATCACCAGGAGAAAATTGTTGGCAGCCATTTGGGCCAATGCCACTACCTGTGTATCCTGCAGGACATTCGCAGGACATCAGAGGACCAGAGGGAAGATCTGAAGGAAAAAAAACATATAAATTATAATAGATGTACTAACTAATTTTTATGACAGGTAGGTCTAACCGTTGTGGAGAAACATACAGAATGGGACATCCGATTAGAATGATTCATAGAACGATTTATTTGTATTGACAATATAGAGCAAGTTTCAAAGATGTTATCGTAGACATAGAGAAAAAATTCCAAAAATGATCTAATAAACGTGCAGATTAGTTTTTGGGAAAGATAGGTCTAACCGTTTTGGAGAACGGTGTATCCGATTAGGATGATTCAAAAAATATTTTTCTCCCATTGGACATACAAAATTATTTTTTTATCTTGTGTTTACTACTACTTACTTCGGTTGGTGCAAATTGCCAAAGGATGACAATAACTGGGCATAAGTTGGCACATTCCTCTTGTACTTTGGACGCAGTTGACACCATCTCCTTCGTAAGGGTAAGGGCAACTTCCACAAGTTCGAGAACCCTTTATAAAAAAAATATTTTTTTAATCAGTTATTTTTGTTTAAATGCAGATTGTGGCGAGCATAGCTCACTTGGTAGCGTGTTCGATTCACACGACAGGGATCCTTGGATCGAATCCTGTCATTGACTTATTATTAGAATTTATGAAAAAAAGTGTAGTTAATTTGAAATTAAAATGAAAATTGTATTTGTTAAGTAGAAATTAAAGATAAATATAAGATAAATATAAGAATAAAAATTAAGATAAATAGGGATTACAGAATTTGAAAAGCTGAATTGTATTAGGAGTAAGAAGAAAAAATATCAGAATTTGCTGAGATTAAAAAAAGAAGAATAAAGAAAAATAAATGGAATGAAGATAGAAGTTGAACAGAATTAGGAATTTGATAGAAAACAGCAAAAATTTAAGAAATTAAGAAGAAGAATATAGAATAGGACATATATATATATATATATATATATATAAATCTTGTTGACCTATTAGTGGTTAACCACTGGGTTGCCATTAGTTTTTTTAACATTTTTAAACTTTTGTGATGTATTGCTGTAATGCTCCAGAAAAACTTACGATATTTTATATCTATAAACCTAAGTAAAAATATCTACTACTTGATATCAAGTTGACCACGCTCTATTATTACATTTTTTATCAAATTTTTGAACTTTTGTGATAAGTATTGCTATAATGCTCCAGAAAAACTGATATCGTATTTTAGATTTATAATCTCGAGTAAAAATGTACTGCTATCTGCTATCTACTGCTTGATATCAAGTTGACCACGCTCTATTATTAGTTTTTTTTTAATTTTTGAACACTTGGGATATGTATTGCTGTAATGCTCTAGAAAAACTGATATCACATTTTAGATTTAGAATCAAAGATAAAAGTATCTACTGCTTGATATCAAATTGACCACGCTCTATTATTAGATTTTGTATTTAATTTTTGAACTTTTGTGATAAGTATTGCTGTAATGCTCCAGAAAAACTGATATTGTATTTTAGATCTATAAACCCAAGTAAAACTATCTACTGCTTGATATCAAGCCTTTCAAAGTGTGATTTTATAAACAAAAAATGTTAAAGTGTTATTGTTCACACTGCAGTTAGATTTATATATGTTCTATTAACTGTAGAATTTTTTTTTAACCTATTTAACTTATTTTAACCTATTGTTAGATGGCAACCCATTGGTTGACCACACTCTGTTATATATATATATTTTTTAAATTTTTGAAACTTTGTGATATATGGATTGAGCTAAAATTTTAGCAAGATATATAATTCGTATCTGAGATGGTTATTATATATTTTTTACATGAGTAACATACCCTAACATAAATGCGTTTGTCATTTTTTTTCATTTTACCCTTTTTTATTGGTGGCGCCATCTACCGGTGACAACGCTTGATTTTGAAATTTGCATAAAAATTTGGAGCTAATTTGAATTATTATACTCTTTATTAAATCTTTACTTAAATCAATGAACTATTATGTTAATTAACCCTTTCCACTCGTGAATTGCGAGATTTACATATATTTGGCCGCCGGAGCAGCGGCATCCGAGTGGAAAAGGTTAAATTTAAGCATTTTGTTTATAATAAAAAATAACCATTAATAATATCGTTTAAATTGAAATTTTTTAGATATAAAAACAATATTTGGTATACAAAGCAGCAAAATTCAATTAAAGATGAATAAGAGTAAAAATATCTACTGCTTGATATCAAGCTGACCAAAATAAAAATTGTATTACTCTTACTTACAATTGTGTTAGTGCATTGTACCAAAGGACTAGTGCTGCAGCCACCGTTGTTATTCTGGCATTCGTCGATGTCGATACATGTGAAACCGTTACCAGTATAACCTGGAATAAAAGATACCATAAACTAAGTGTAAGTGGCATTTTGCCTTAAGATGAGTAAACAATGTTCTATAGTTTCTTTATCACATCAAAATGAAAAAAAACAGATGGAGAAAAAGTTCAAAGAGTTGTATTGGCTAATTGGCAAGAATTCAAATATGTGTTATGAAAACGAACATATAAAACAATAATTATCTCAATCTGGACATACGGAAATGAGCTATGGGCGTGCGCAAGCAATTCAAACATAAAAATAATACAAGTATCGCAATCGAAAATTTTAAGATGCATGGTGAACGCACCCTGGTATATTACGAATGTCATTCTACATAAAGACTTAAAAATTAAAACTATTAATAAAATGATAAAAGAAAGAAGCAAAAAATACCATAAACAATTACCAAGTCACCCAAACAAATATCTAAAAGAATTAAGCAAGAAATCTTCTACTCAAAGATTGAAAAAAATGGCCATACAATTTTACATAAAATATCAAAAAAAAAAAAAGATATCTCATAGGAGATAATCTCTCAAACTCATTTACACCCAACATATTGTCTTAAAAATGTATATTGTTTTTATCGGCAATAAATCTATGCAAAAAAAAAAAAGTTTCTTTACCTGCAGGACACGTTCCACAAGTGAAACTACCCGGTAAGTTAACACAGGGTACATAGGGTTGTGCAGAACAAGGATGCTGTCCTCCTGCACATTCATCGACATCCACATTGCAAATTGGAGACACACCGTTGGTGGTCCAACCCTAGAATAGAAGAAATCTGATCAATAAAGTTGTATCGAATAATAAATTATTGGTCCTATTGTCGCCTAGAATAGTTATTACACTTGTAATAACATTTTAAACAAAATAAGTTGAGTTGAGAATGGCTTTATAATATTTTTACCTGTTCGCAAAGACAAGTGTATCCATTATCATTTCTTTGGGGAACACAAATTCCATATCCGCATAATTCTATTTGGCTTCCAGAGTTGCAATCAGTGGTTCTGCGTAGACAGTGGGTTCCGTAGAAACCAGTTGGACATACACATCTACAAAGAGAAATAAATTTGAATAATAATTCACTTATTGTATCAAGAAGGCTTATTAGTCAGTTATTACTTACTCGTAAGTACCAGGTTTGTTGGTGCAAGTAGCCCCATTCTGGCAGCCTAAATCAGTTCCTGCAAAGATTGCACATTCGTTCACATCTTGCTCACATGTAGCACCCTGGGTAAAGGAAAAATACATTAAAAATCCACACACACACACACTTATATATATATATATATATATATATTATTGTTTACCTGCCATCCTTCAGCACATTTACAAATAAATCCATTATAAAGATCTTGACAAGTGGCACCATGTTTACAAGGATTCGAGGCACATTCATTTTTGTTCAATAAAGTCACCAAACGATTTAGACGACGTTCTACACTTGTTATACGTCGACCTAGTGCTAAAAATCTTCTATTCTGTAAAAATGTAAATGAAATATAATTATTTGACATATGTAATAGTATCGAAGGAAATAAGAAATAAATATATGAACTAAATTATTTAGCTGCAGGTAGAGTTATTCTCAATGATAAGTTCTTGTGTCAAGTTTTGCAATCGACAAGATGGAATGAAAGTAAAAACTGTCTATACTTTACAGTTTAAAATTGTTTTTATTTGTGTACCTTAAGTACTCGATAATCTTAATGAAACAACTCCATGTGATATAAGTCGACTCATGTCCATTCCTTCACATATAAGAAAGAACTATTTATTCTTCGTCAACTTACCACTTAAAAGACTTCTATGAATCTAACCTCAAACAATATCAATATTTCATGTATCATTTCTGTTGTACCAAATTAAATTCATATTTTTTTTACTGTGTTATCTCTAACTTACTCTAGCAAGTCCAGTCCTCGATATCGAATTATTGAGCGTCCCATTTTCGAGATTGTTAACACGTTTGATGAGCCCCCTGGGACCGTCTATGATGTCTGATATCCGTCGAATAAAATCTGCTGTACTGCCATCGGATTCTGATAACAGGCGCTCCAGATTTCTGGACACATTTATTGCCTAATAGAGAAAATAACGATGTAATTGGAATAGTATAATAATAAGTAATAAAGTAGTAAAAGCTAATAACAAACGACAAGTGTCAAGGATATATTTTCAAAATGGATGCTGATTGTATGTCGTTTATATTCAACATGGCTACACTCTGAAGTTGTTCACACTATTCTTTAATTTGAATTTTTAGTTTAATAATAATATTATAAGACATTTTTTTAATAAAATCTAAGTAATTTGTTTATATTGAAATAGCATAATATATATTATTGCTTAAATTTAATATAGATACAATTATTAAGTATAAAAACCAAAATATCAGTCAAAATTGAACAATTTTCTTATGCTGTGAAGTTGTTCACGTTGCAATTGTTTATAAATTTGTATTTTAGTATAATTTAAGTATTTGAGAAGACAAAATAAATAAATAATATCGCTTGAATTTAAATATTTGGTATACAAAGCAAAACAAATTCAATTAAAGATAGTTTATCAAAATGACTGACGTTAAAATTGTACAATATACTTACGCTGTGAAGTTATTCGCACTACACATATCTATACATTTGAATTTTTAGTATAAGTAAATTTGAGCATTATGTTTATAATAAAAAATAACAATAAATAATATCGCTTGAATTTGAAACTTTTAAATATAAAAACACGTATTTCGTATACAAAGCAAGCAAAATTCAATTAAAGACAATTTTTCAAAATGTGTCCTGATTAACTATCGTTAAAATTGTACAATATACTTATGCTATGAAGTTGTTCACACTACGATTGTTCATAAATTTGAATTTTTGGTATGAATAAAATTAGAGCATTTTGTTTAAAATAAAAAATATTATCGCTTAAATTTAATTTTTTTAAATATGTATATAAACAAATATTTGGTATACAAAACAACAAAATTCAATTAAAGATAGTTTTCAAAATGAATCCTAATTAACTGGCGTTAAAATTGTACAATATACTTATGCTCTGAAGTTATTCGCACTACGATTGTTTATAAATTTGAATTTTTAGTATAAATGAAATTCGAGCATTTTGTTTATAATAAAAATATCAATATATAATATTGTTGCAATTTATTTATTTATTAACCCTTTCGCTACAATTTTTTTTTGCACTGCTGTACGTGCCAGCAAGCCGACCAAGTATTTGTTAGACAAGAGTTTGCAATTCTTATCAATTAAAATGTATTAAAAATTGAAAAGTACACTTCTAACAGACTACAAATTATGAATAAATAACTCGTTAGAATTTTCAATAATTCAACTAAAAATGATTTTTCAAAATGTATCCTGATTAACTGTGGCTAAAATTGAACAATATACTTATGTTATGAAGTTGTTCACGTTCTGATTGTTCATAAGTTTGAATTTTTGGTATGTATCAAATTAGAGCATTTTGTTTATAACAAAAAATAAATATATATATATATATATATATATATATATATATATGTATGTATATATATGCAAATATCTTCTATAGGCGACACTCGTACACACAGATAGTCATGTGATTGTCGCCCATAGACGACGTCATAGCAAAAGGGTTAAATATAAAATAATAAATTAATTTATCCGGCTTACCTTATCTATAACAGTTATTATATTAATATTATTCAAATTTACAGCTCCATTTCCGACAGTGTGAAATGTTATGTTTTTTGATTCTGCAGAAACAATTAATAAATTTCCATTTTCTGTTCTTATTTTTGGACTAAAAAAAAAAAAAAAAATATTTTGTAGCTTATACTTAAAAAGCATTTTAACTCATATTATATGCAATTATATATAAATAGAATTAAATGTAAAAAGTAAAGCAAGAAAATTGTACATCTTCATCATTGACTGAAATTAAAATTGTGAGTTTATTTTTAAATTAATTTTAAAATCATTTTAAATGCACAAATATATTTAATTACAAGTTATATATATATATATATATATATATATATATATTTCTAACTATATGCAATGTACTTACTGGTTTCCATATAAATCACACAGCACACATTTTTGAAAACTTATAAAAATCAACGTCCAACTTAAACAATTAATTAAAAATTTATCCATAATTAATAATTATGAGACCAGGTTTAATTAATGCTCATTATATAAATAAACACATTTTTATAAAATTTAATCTTTTTCTAATTTTATATGTAAAAATTAAAATTAATTAGAAAGTAACTTGTGATCGATTCTGAAAGCAATAAAGAACTGATTAAAAATTGGTATGAAAATTGACGCCCAGAAAAGTTATCAATAGAAATTGTAAGCAGTGGTGGACAAAGTAGAGATAAAAATTATTTAAAAAACCCAAGTGGCTCTAGTATTTAAAATCTAAAATTGTAAATAATACTACTTTGAATGATTTATTACTAATTAATTTAGAAGTCAATTCTGCGGTTACATAGACGATAACATAGCGTTGTAAAGGCAACCAAAAACATTGAAAATGTCTATCTATTTGCTGTGCGATCAGGCGTATTTTACATATAAACAAGCAAGAAATAATCTTATGATAACAGATTTTTGCAATAAAGTGACGTTTTCTGAAAAAACGCCTGAACCGATCACAGAAATTTAAAAGCCATTCGATGTATCTAGATAAGGACTATCGTTCGTCAGTTATGTGCGACGATCTGTCAAGCCGTTTCTTTATAATTTGAAAAAAAGTGTTAAACTTTTCGTCCACATTTAAGCTCATACTACCGAATCGATTTAAAAAAATCAAAAACTGTTCGAAAGATATTAGTTGGGAATGGTACTGATTAATTTTAGGTGAAAATCTACCGAGCCGTTTTCTTGTAATGAACTATTGAAAAAAAATTTAAGCCGATTTTCATGGAACTTTTTTTTGCGATATATATCATGGTCTTACTGAAATATTACGGCCTTACGACAACTAGTTTAATTTTAAAAAATCATCAAAGTTTGAGAAAATGAGCAGTTTTTTGACGTTAAAATTAAAATTAGACGATTTACTTAGTACTTGGTCTTAATGAACATACTAAACCATTAAAGTCCTACGGTACAATTATAAAAATTATTGATTTGTTAAAATTTGCCTTTAGAAAACACTCAGAGTTAACGTGTTCGTTCGCTTTTTATTTTGTATAATAAATCCACTCGGAATACTTTTAATCACTCATAAATTAATTTATTTTTTATTGAATAAGTCGATTATTTACACATTTCGGGAAGTTCATGTAACTTGCCTCAAGGCAAAATACCAATATCAACTAGTTACATACGGTTTTATGTGTAAAATACGCCTGAACACGCGGCAAATAGATAAACATTTTCACAGCCATAACAACGCTATGTTATTGCAGAATTGGCCGCTTAATATGCTACATAAAACTATTAACTTTTTTATATTACAGAATATATATATATATATATATATATATATATATATATATATATATTATAAATTTAGTAAGTACTCAAAAAAATATGTGTGGTCCACAACTGCTTTAAAAAGTGGGCGTATACTAGTCAAAGATAAACAGATGCAATTTAATTGATAAATAACAGTTGAGGTATTGAATTTCATAAAATTATCAATGAATTTAATAATAAAAATAGAACTTCAAAAAGAAAATAGAAAATTTATCAATTATATTTGTTGGAGAAACAATAATTATTAAAAGTTAATACCAAAAAAATAGTAATTTGGGACTTTCAACAAGAGATATAAAAATCTTTCTCAAAACAATTAATGCCATATTGACATAAAAAACACAACACAACTGAAAACAAAATATAACACCATACACTCCTTTTAACCATTATAATATATATTAATATAATTCACTCATACATTTGTATTTTATCCTAAATATTCACAATATATATATATATATATATATATATATGTATGTATAAATAAATAAAAACATCTTACACCTTATATCCTAAGAAAAAAATTGATCACAAAATTTGATGCTCTGAAAATATTCAGTCCAAAAATTATATGTATAATTACATAAACTATTCCTTTAAGAATGGAATGATATTTTCAATAAACCATTCCTCAGTAAATCTCAAATGATCTCCGTTCACATCCAAAAAGTACAATTTGCCATCCTCATCCATTTGTTTTAATCCCAACTTGTCCTAAAATAGTAGATGTAAACATAGGTTAGTATTAGAATTGGAAAGATAAAATAAATAAATATTATATATATATATATATATAATATATATATATATATAATTTTCATCTAGTTTCTATGACTATTTCTGTTACCTCTAAATAAATATTACTATTATGCAAGTCCTCAATCTCAACATCCTGTCCACTCTTATAGAACCCAAACCATTCCGAAGCAATCGGTTGCACCATCGTGTCAAAATTGAATTTAACCATGACAAATTTATTCAACGAGGACAATTTTGTTACGTAATCAACATTGTAGTCGCGTTCATTGTTAATATCGGCTAAGAATATACTGCTGTTTTTATATTTGTCTTCATTTAGAGGATCATGCCAATAGGTTGCTTGGGTTAAAGACTTTTGGACCCACCTGGGAAATATATATATATATATATATATATATATATATATATATATATATATATATATATATATGTATATGTATTTAATATATACCGTATATAAGCAGTTTGAGTCAACAATTTTCTAAAATACTCGCAACTGCTATGATGAACTGCCGGACAAAAGGGTGCTCCAAAGACACCTTGATGTTGAGCGCCCAAAGTTATAAGATTGTACATTTGTGGTCCGTTGCATCTTTGAGCTAAGGCTCGCCTGAACAAATAAATAACATTGTACTATCAATAACTTTTTCTTTTAAGTAATCTTCAAGTAACAAAATTAATATTTAGGTTATTTACCATTTACTTACAAAAATTGTCCCCCCTGAGAGAAGCCTAGAGCGTTATAACCATCTTGTAGTCGTGGATCATTCTGTATAGCTTCGCATGCCAATCTGACTTGCTTGTTCGGAGACATAAAGAAACCATTTTCAACATCTTCGAATTCATTATTTCCTATTCTTATCGAATGAATGTAAACACCGGGCAAGAGTTTCTCTTGGAGTCGTTTTGAAAAACCTCCTATGCTGAAGGGGAAACAACAACTATCCCCTAGAGGAAAAAGATAATATATATACATTAAAAACCAATATCACAACTTCATTTCACTTGCCCTCATCTAAACTCAAATAATATAAATATATACAGTATCATACTAATAATAGACATTAACTAAAACTACTTATAACATTCTTTTAGTACAAAATATAAAATACATTCAGTTTTAAACAAATTTTACAACATAACCTAAAAAAAAAATATTTATAATCTTACCCATTCCATGCCAAATAACAATTGGTTTTATTTCAGAATTAGTTGTAATTAACACATTATTTGCCGCACAAGCTTTCACAATTATAATAACACTAATAATGACTTCATTTTTGCACAAATAATATTTTTGCAGAAATGTTTTATTCACTGTCAATGGCTGATCGACGTGAACTTTTACATTTAACCTTTGGCGCGAAATTCAAATTCAAAAGATGATAAATGAAATACATAAATTGATAAACAACATACATATATATATATATATATATATATATATATATATACATATATATATATCATATTATAATTAAAAGTTTCATCCCTCAACTTTAATAACAATTTTATTTGGAACATTATTTAGTATCTCATAACCGTTTCAACAATTATTGGTCAGTTATATATATAAATATATATTGAGTAACAATTATTGTATATTATATATTAACAATTATTGTATTATTAAGTTACAGATTGTCAAGAACTTATTTGAATCTCTAATTTGATTAATTTAAATAATTAATTCGTAAGGCAAGAAGATAGAAATTATGAAGGAATCACATGATAGAAGAACACATTATTAATTTGAAAATAAATATAAATAAATTCTTATGTGCTAATTATATATATATATATATATATATATATATATATATATGAATCTTATAAATTATTGATTGTTACATTTCCATAGTATAACACAGATAAATTTATCATCAAAACTTTAATATTATCTTAACATTAAAATATATATTTTTTCATTTATTGCACAGACAATAACATTTTTATTAACAACAATCATTTGTATATATATATTTTAGAAAGCTAATTTAAATAAACATTAGGGTGGTCCTTAATATAGACATTATCAATTTTTTTTGCTCCCAAAGGCTTAAACACTTACAAATTAATACAAAAAAATCCTCTAAAAATTTAGCTTTGAATATTTACATTTAGATAGTCCGCAATGTTAATAATGAATATACGAAACTTTTAATTGAATTGCGGACTATTTAAATGTTAATATTAAGAGCTGAAACATTTACAGGATTTTTTTTATTATTTGGAAGCATTTGAGCCCTTGGGAGCAAAGAAATTCGAAAATATATAAAAATATATAAAATTTACATATTAAAGATCACCCTAATACATACATATAAGTATTTTTTTTATTAAAATTGCAACATACCCATTAACCTAAATTTCTTCCATGTGTCTTGTTAAAATTAAGTACTAGTTAAACTTTATTTTAGTATAAAATCAAGAAAAATAAATTAATTTACTTAAATTCTAAACTAAATCCTAATGATTTTTTGTCATAAAGAATTTGTTTTAAATTTTAAATATCTACTTTTGTTCCCATCATGTGTATGTTTGTTTTGTGGAACAATTTTATTCATAAGAATAAAGGACACAAATTTATAATGTACAGTATATTTATATATATATATATATATATATATATATATACTAGCTAACCCGGCAAACGTTGTTTTGCCATAAAAAATATGCCTAAATTGATAAAAAATTAATAAAAGTGCCAAAAATCAAATATTTAATGAATTGGACTCTGATTCTTTGACAAATAGTTGAAAACTTGTTATAATTTTCAAAAATATTTGACATTTCATACTTCAAAATTAATTCACTCGCATCATTGTATTTTGTTTATTTTAATTTTGTTTATGTCAATTTTTTTTAATTAAAGAATAATTAAAATTTTAGTCTAAATCAACGCAGTATCTTTATCTAAATATACAATTTTTTATATAAATATTTGTTTTTTTACATTTGCATTTAATTGAAAAATAGTGAATGTCAATTTCATATATCCAATATGCACTAAATTTATAAATGTCAAAATATTTCCTTCTTGGTCCGAAATTAATATAATATGATAATATTTATTTTGCAATAATGTTTTGTATCTATAATTTGCTTGGCAATATTGCCTATAACATAACTTGGAATAATTAATTTATTTGCTTCTCATTGAAGTAAGTCGTTAAACATTTTTTTCTGAAATGTCAAAATTTTGTTTATGATTAATTTTAAATTCAATATGCCGCTTTTTTATTGTGATCTCTGATCTATAATGTTTTGATCAAGTTTTGGTTTCCGAAATAATTTGGTAAACTAATCAATTAAATCTAAATCGTAAATTTATTTATATAATTATTTTCATAAATACTGACAAATGACATTTAATTTTTTTACATGTCAACATTTATTCAAATTTTTAAGCACTGATTTTTAATTAGATTTAAAACTATAAACAGTGATTTTGAATATAGCATTTCATCAAATTTGGATTTAAATGTTGGATATTTCTATATATGTACATGCTTTTGAATTTTATTTTTTGAAATGCCAAATTTTTTTTTCAAAAATTATATATCGAAATTTCCTTAAATTTTGACATTTGTCATTATAGTGTTTTGTTTTTTTTTGGTCATTTTCTGTCAAAATTTTTAGAAATTTATAAAAATTATATATTTATATTTCAAATTTACTTTTCAAAATTTCCTATAACCTAAGTTGGATATATATGCACACGATGAGCCAATAAAATTCAAAATCGGTTCAGTAGTTCGGGCGTCCATCGCGAACCAACATCGTGACACGAGATTTATATATATATATATATATATATATATATATATATATATATATATTACTATCATCTTTACCTCATGAATAAAATTGTTACCACGTTTTAGTATAAATATTAATAAAAAGACAACTCGGACTTCAACATCTTCCAAGACTTGAACTGCTTACTTACATTCTAACTGCAAAATTCATTCATTTAGAACACAAGTTTGCATCGAATACTATAAATTTCATTCTGTCTCATGCTCTGATATTTTTTTCTTGTAAAACTATAATTACTTGGAATGTACGAGATTCAAAAATTCCTCTCGGGTTTTGGATCGTCTCTGAAGACTCCCAACATTGTTGATGTTACGGTTTGGCTGTTGATTTTCTGGACACCCCTCATCACCATGCACATATGCCTGGGTAAAGAATAATGGATATATAATAGACTCATTGGGATAAATAAATATATATACTAGATGACCCGACAGACATCCTGTACCCACGTCTACAATTCAAAATTCCAAATTTTTTAATATCCTATCCTATACTTTTTAGTTCCTATTTGATGTCCTGGACTTGTGATTCATTTATGGTCTTAGCATAAATTTATAAGAAATTCAGATAAAATAATACAGTATCTGCGTTTAAACTTGATTTTACCACACAACGTAATTGCTTTAATTATTTAGTCTATAATTTTTATAATCTCGTACGATATATTATTTGCTTTTTGGCAATTATAGTTTCTAAAGTACATTTTTCTTACTAATAATTTAATAAAGATTATTCTTTATGTTCAAAACTTAGGTGAATTAATTTGTAAAATCTGGTACACATGTGCACTATTCAATCTAAGATCAACTAACTAAATATGGCAACTTTAAACTTGTTACGTTATTTATTAGACTGAATTATATAATTTCATCTGCCAAATAATATGGCAGTATGTTTTTAATAGCTCTTTTCATACTTATATAAGCTAATTGAAACAAATATATATATATGCAAACAATATTATATTATGATAGTATAATGATATTCCCAGAATAGGTGTATACAATTTGTATCTTTATGTAGAAATCAATGTACATACAAGTCAAATAAAGCAAATTTTCAAATTAATTAAAAAAAAAATCATCTGCCAAACTTCTAAATAATAAAATCAACCAGAATGCGACATGCATAAGTTTAAAAAAATAATGTTTACGCAATTTTGGACTTGTTGAGTTATTTATTAAACAGAATTATATAATTTCATCTGCCAAACATATACTGTTGAATGTATCTTATATTATTTTAAATTCTGGCACATCTCAGCTGCTTTTCAGCAATAATAATGTAGACATTACATTTTTCTTGTATATTATATTCTAATATTATCTAGTCTCATAATTTCAGCTAAATTCAAATTTCAAGTGAATTGACATTTCTAGCAGATAACAGTTCAATTATTTTACAATGATGAGTGTTTTTTTTGTATTTTTTGACATTTATTATTTCCTTTGACAAACTCCAAAAAGATTTATCAAAATCCGAATAACCGTTTAGGAGGAGCACCAAATCATACAACCGTACTGACTATCATTTATAAAAAGAAAAAGATGACCTTGCTCATGAATATCAATATAAAATAGAAAAAGAACTCTACTGGTAAGCAAACTAAAAGTCAACATGAAAATAAAAGCTGAAATGACGAACTAAATCTGGATACAAAAACAAAAATAGGACTCTACTTACGAGCAAACTGAATCTCAAATTGAGTACAAAGAAAGGAACTCTACTGACGAGCAAATTGTACTTCGAATTGAGCAAAGAAGAACTCTACTGACGAGCAAATTGAATATCGAACTGAGAACAAAAAAGGACTCTACTGACGAGCAAACCAAACCCCAAATTGAGTCTACAGAATTACTATTGTTTTATCGTTCATTAAATCTTGAAAATTTCCTTTGACAAACTCCAAAAAGATTTATCAAAATCCGAATAACCGTTCAGGAATAGTAACTCGACTTATATCTGTACAGAAGAATTTTATCTATGATGTACGAAAGGATACTCCTTCTAAACGATTTTTCGGATTTTGATATTTTTTTTTTAAATTTGTTAAAGAGAATATTTAGGATTTAAATGATTATAAAAATTTAGTAATATTGTTGAAATAAATGGTAAAAATTGCAAAAAACACTTATCATTATTTGGCATTGAAAACAATTGAACTGTCGTCTGTTAGAAATGTCAATTCATTTGAATTTTGAATTTAGCTGCAATTATGAGCTTAGATAACATTAGAATATAATATACAAGAAAAATGTAATGTTTACATCATTATTGCCGTAAAAAGGTCTAAATAACAAATTTTTGAAAGACATCAAAAAAGCACATTTCTACAATGATGAAGTAGAAGGCAGTTTTACTGAACGTAGTTAGATAATTATAAGTTTGAAATGTGTTATTTGTTGTGATATAATTGTTATGGTTTTCACAATATAGTTTATATCTGCTAAAAGTTAAATTGGACCTTTGTGCCTCGCCCTGCTCTACATATATACTTTTTAATAAATTTACTTTCATCGAATATTACTTGAAACTTTTCAAAAGGCAGGTTAAAGAAGAAATACTTAATTCATTATATACCTCTCCTCGCAGAAATTTGAGAATTTTGTATAAGCTCAGTAGTATTATTTACAATTAAATACAAAATCCCGAATCCAAAAAGAATCTGAAAAACTTGAAACGTAATCAATAAGTCGAAAGACCAAAAAATACTTGGATTGAATGGATTATACCATGTTTTCTATAGAAAGTGTATAAAACTTCCAGTTTGATTGTATTGACAAAATATAGACAAACTAATGGGGTTTATTTGTTTTTATAATACCTCAATGTATATAGCATTCAAACAACACATCCTTATACACATAAAGTATTAATATTTTTGATTCTCTAGAAATTGTTTAGAATATACTTTACTTAGCAAAACAACGTTTGCCGGGTCAGCTAGTATATATTATATATATATATATATATATTTATATTTATATATATATATAAGTATGTATATATATATAAGTATGTATATATATATATTTATTTTTCCTACTCACACTCCTTCGACGACGACCGCCACTCCTGCAGGCTGCACCGCCTGCGTAACCGCCAGCGCGATCTGCTTGGTGAGCCTCTCCTGCACCTGCAGCCGCCTCGAGAAGATCTCAACGATCCTGAAGAGGGTGTTAACACTATATGTACATCATAAAATTCAAATGACTAAGGATACTATATAGACAATACGACAATAACAAGCAACTCAACATAAGGACACCATGGTGGTTGTGGTGGTTGTTAGAATCCATAAATCCTTATTAGCAATTGTGCTGTGGTGCTGGTGAGGTAAGGTATTGAAAACATCAACTGAATACACCCCTGGGACGATGCAAATTTATAGAAAATCACCCCAATTTTTTTATGATAATAAGACATACATTTGAATAATAATTTAGTAAAAAATTTAGGAATTTTTAAATTTTTTAGAGAATTTGGTCAAAATTCAAAAAACAATATTTAAATTGGACAGCATTAATAAAAATTAGAAGAATTTTAAACAATTGGTAAGAAGTTTAAAAAACTTCTACAAAATTTAGAGTTCTACTAGCATTTGAAGAATTTGGTCAAAATTTAAAGTTTTGGACCAAATTTGCAGAATTTTGGACAATATTTTAATATCCTTAGAAGAATTTTCAAGAATTGGTAAAAAGTGTGAATTTTAAAGAACTGATATAATATATAAAAAATTTGGACAAAATTTATAACCTTCGAGGCTAAATTTGAAGATTTAAACAAAACTCAAGAATTTTGGAAAACATTTAAAACAACAAGTTGAACAACCCTTAATGAAAATAATTTTTTTTTTAAAGTAACATTTAACCATTTTCATAAACTCAAAAAAATCTTAACTAAAATCATGTTAAATAAAATTAAAACTGAAAGAAAATTGATCCCAAAATTTATAAAAATAGGGGTGGTCAACCATTGATAAAAATAAATAGTTTTTTGAAGTAAAGAGAATTCTAATCATAGAAAAGTAAAATAAATAAAATTGATCAAAAAAATTACAAAAAATATTAGGGATGATGGATAAGCCCTAATAAAAATAAATAATGGATAAGCCCTAATAAAAATAAATAGTATTTTGAAGTAAGAGAAGTACGTATTTTGTCAATTGTTGACCCCAAAATTGAAAAAATGTGTTAGGATTGAACAACCCTTAATAAAAATAAATTCTTTTTTAAAGTAACATTTATCCATTTTCATATACTCAAAAAAATCTTAACAAGAATTATGTTAAATAAATTAAAAATAAAACTGAAACTAAAAGAAAATTGATTCCAAAATTTATAAAAATAGGGGTGGACAACCCTTGATAGAAATAAATAGTATTTTGAAGTAAAAAGAGTTTCATGTATTTTTCAATTGCGAATTATAGACAATGAAGAATTTTCAAAAATTGGAGAGAAGTTTAAAATTTAAAAAACTGAAATAAAATATAAAAAATTTGGGCAAAATTTATAGTTTTCGAGGCCAAATTTGAAGAATTTAAACAAAACTTGAGAATTTTGGACAACATTTAGAAAAGCTTAATGGAGTTTTCAAGATCTGGGAAAAAATTAAAAAAATCCAGAGAAACTATATAAAATTTGAACAATTCTGATGAAAATAAAAATGCTGGACAAAATTTAAAAAACTTGGACAAAATTTAAAGATTTTAGACAAAATTAAAAATATTAGACAAAATTTATATAATCAACTCTAATTTAAATAATAATTTGAGAAAAAAAACTTTGACATTTAATAATTTAATTAATAAAATTAAATTAAACTCAAAATTTTGAACTAAATTTGAAGAATTAAGATAAAATTTAGAAATTGTGAACAAACTTTAGAGAATGAAGATAACAATTTAAAAACGTGGACAAAATTTAAAAAAAAATTACAAAATATTAAGCATTTAAAGCAAATGAAATTAAGAACGTCTGGACAAACATTTAGAGACTTTGACAAAAATATTTTTTGAAGAAAGATTTTGAATAAAAGTAATTAAAAGACAAAATAAGAAGATATGTTTGACAAACGTTAAAAAATTCATAGAGAAATTTAGAGATATCAAAACATTTTACGAAATTTAAAGAATTCAGGAAAAATCTGTATAGGTTTGAACAAAATTAAAAGGATTTGAGCAAACTTTCTTTAAACTATTTACTTACTTACGAAATATTATATAATCATATGCTGACAAAAAATTATTATTAAACATAAATCATCATTTTCAAATTATGATTCTTTTTACAGTCATGTAGACAAAAATTGTGTTTAAATTGCTCGTCGGAACAAGAAGTGACACAAAAAGCAAATTGCAAAAAGTGCAAAAAGTGTGCAAAATTCGCAAAAACTAAATCCAAGCAATAGTGCATGTGTTGTAATTCCTTGAAGCCTAAAATAATCTGCAAAGCAACTCAATAATCTTAACAATAGCCACATGTGCTTCTTGTTCACCAAAAATTGCAACATTATTTTTTTTTATTTTTTAATTATCTTACCGTGCCAATTTGCTAAGTCCCAGAATTTTCTTGCAGGGCAGGTAGCCTATAGAGACTTTCCGTAAAAGGGCACCAAGTGGTGCTCACACATCGAGAACATTTCGATGTCTTTGACTACGACCATCTCGTCGTGGTCTTCGTCGAAGATTGCGTCGTTTAGGACTTCTGTAAAAAATAAAATACAATTTGTAATAAATCCATAAATATGCCAAAATTTTTAAAATATATATATATATATATATATATATATATCGCATTATATTTACAAGAAAATGAACCAATACATTTGCGATTTAAAAAATAAAAACCAGTTTAAGACAATGTTTTGGAACATGTCAATAGTTTAAACCATACTTTCAATACCAAAAATCCTATTATTTTCCATAAGGAAAAGAATGTTGACCCCAAAAAATTCGCTGAGTCTGTATATATTTTTTTAAACACTCTTTGCGTTAATTCTGCTCTTCTAGTACATGACTCTTATTATATTATTTTTTTCAAAAATAATTTTCCAAATTTTTGACTATTTTGTTTCATAGTCTATTTGATTTTATATTTTATTTTTCAAAATTGTGTCCCTACTGTTTAATTATCCCTGAAAACCCTCTCCAAACACTCCTTGTGTGTCACGTGACTTTTCGTTGCGTTCTATTTGCTCATAACTTACATTATAAAAATTTTCAGTTTTAAAATTAACTAGCTGTAAGTGGAATTCTGTCTTAAGGCAATTAAGGCAATTAAGGCATCGTGCCTTAAGGCAAATTGCTGAAACTTCCCGTACCAAAAATTATTAATTTTTTAAAAACGATTAACATTTTTGAAAAAAAATGTACTTTGAAAAAATAAGATTTTTGAGAAACTATATATATGGACAAAAAATTACTTTTTTTTGAAAAAAAAATATTTAAAAAAAAAAAAATTTTTAATTTTTTTTTTTTTTGAAAAAAAAATTTTTTTTTCTTTATTTTGACATATTGTGGAAGATCTGAACTTTTTTTTCAAAGCAATCGTACTGATTTAACTGCATAGGGACAAAATATAAAGCGCGTAAGCGCCGCGTCGCTGTCTAACGCATAAGCATTGGTACGGAACCCATGGGAATGTTAACAAAATGTATACTTATTGTTAAAATCTCTATAAAATATCTGATAATTTGATGTGCATATGTCTAATGATCATTTTTGACCGCCAAATGGCTATTTTTTTTACTTTTTCCTCCATATCTCCGAAACCGCTAGACCTACCTTTATGAAAATTTTATCGATTCTTCATCTTGTCAATACAAGTGAAATGTTTCTTGAATTATTTAAATCGGACGCTCCGTTCTCTTAAAAACTGAGTTACCGTTTTCGGCACTTTTTGCCCCGTATCTTCGGAACGGCTAGACCTGCCTCCGCCAAAAACTAATCAGCACGTCTCCTTATCAATACGAATTGAATGTTTTTGAATTATTCAAATCGGTTGATCCGTGTTCCCGAAATCGTCGACGAAAATTTGTATCCGCACATACATACACACACGTACATACATACACACACATACACACACATACACACACACACACACACACATACACACACATACACACACACACACACATACATCCATTTTTTCTAAGGTATGCCAAAATATTCAGAAACCTCTGAAACGTAAAGATATATAAAAATTTTCATTTTCGATTTTTTTGCGATTACTATAACTTGCCCTACGGGAAGTTAAAAACAAAACATGTTCACTTAATATTGTTTATCTTCTATATTTATTTTATACGTAATGTATGATTGGTGCTTTTATATGTATTTATTCAAAAATGTTTTTTCCTGGTGTGGTATGTATATCTTTTAATTATTTTAAATATAAAATTAAATTTATTTTTTAAACTTAGTAAACATTTTAAACAAAAATTGCTGAATGATGACACACAATTCGTGTCAAAACGTATATTATAAGTAAATATTTTTATATATTTGTTTCTTTTATTTCGACGATTGGCTGAAATCATTATTCAAGATATGTCTCAACGTCGAACAAAAAAATTAATGCATATATACGAGTATATATATATATATATATATATATATATAAATATAATTTGCGAACCTGTTTCTGCATTTGTTAAATTTGCAAATTTCTCGTCACTGTGACATTGCGAAATTCCAATATTGATTTTTTTTAACAAATTCATGTGATACAACAAGTTTTTGTTTAAATATGGTCAATAATAAAATGCAAAGCCAAGAGAAAAAAATAGAGTTTAATGACTCGGAATTTAAAGCAGTGATTTTAAATACGTTTGTGGCGGAATGAAAATGTTCTTGACAATGTCAGTTGAATGACGCCAATGTGATGACTAAACTACACAGCACACTTGGAGCTACGCTGATGCGAATGTCGCATCTAGCAAGCTTTAGCTAGATTATTCTTTTCACGATCGCAAAAATTACTCTCTCGGTTTTTAGTCATCAATCAATTGTCGGGCTAATAAATTGATATCAAAAATTTATATCATATCAGTTCGTTGTAATTGAGTTATCAATAAACTCACATTATCATCGAGTCTACAACAGTTAATTGCAATTTCATTTCTAAATATAATTTAATAATATCAAATGGCTCACATGCGCCATACATTTTTACTCAATAGGTCTCGAATAAGATTGCTCTATTACCCCTAGCTCTTTTACTATAAATCCCCATCTCAGCCACTTAAGAGAACACTCAACAAGTGGCCCTATAGTCTATAATATATAGTCCGACGTGATTCCCCACTTACTATGTTATAGGGGCTACTTTATTCGCTAAGTAAAGTCGGTGGTGCTGGACTGGGGGATGGGGGGCACTAGCTCTACCGGAAACACAGACCGTATGGGGGGGGGCTTATCGAGAAGCTGTCGGGAATTCATTTCAAATGTGCGCCCCCCCCAGCACCCCAATCCATCCTACGCTCGTGAACTTTAACATGGAGAAGTGGATTGCATGATTTAATTCTGAAATCAAAGGGCGGCGAGGGCGAGGGGGATGAGGAGGGATGTATTTTATTGCGAATTGGAGGATATATAATTTTTATTTTTGTACTAGCAAACCCGACAAACTCCGTTTCGCCACCAGATGGTTTCGTGAGAAAGATCAAGAAATTTTTTGTTTGTTTTATATTTGAAAAGGAAAAATTTGATTTTATTGCACAACAGTTATGAATTTATTTCGATTACAAAAATGAAGTGTTTTTTAGTTACACTTCTCTAAGTAAATGAAGTAAGTAATGGGCAGTTATACGTTGCCTGTTCACGAGTTGGAAAACCATCCGCTTTGTTTGTGTTAACGTCAGACCAAAAAACAAAAAATGTGGTTTACCAAAGAGCACTTCAATGAAACGGATAATTTGCGGATTCACTTTCATTTACTTAGAGAAGTTCAACTAAAAAACACTTCATTTTTGTAATCAAAATAAATTCATTACTGTTGTGTAATGAAATCAAATTTTTCCTTTTCAAATATAAACAAACAAAAAATGTCTTCATCTTTCTCACGAAACCATCTGGTGGCGAAATGGAGTTCGTCGGGTTTGCTAGTATATATATGAATCAAAACATGATTTCGTTTTGATCTTATAATATATATCTCATAATAAATTTCAAACATTTTATCTGCGAAAATAAAATACTTGCGAACAATTTCCATTTCACTTCATTCGTATATGTATGTATGGATGTATGTATGTACTGTGACTGCTATATGTGCCGTTGCCATGGTTACGCACTTCAAAGATTGCCACCATTAATACGAACAAAAGATAGATGGGTGCGTGTGGGGCGCGTGATAGAGTGGGCAGGGTAGGAGATTCATTCAACCCCATCGAGAGGATAAATAGATTTCACATGAAGAGACAAGATTGATGATTTTACTTATAAGTTACATCATAAATGTTATATCAAGGTTGCTCCGAAATTTCTTGGTATCAAGCAGCAGTGATATTTATTTGTATTTGAAATATAGATCAATTAGGTGTAGATGACAATAGTTTTCAACAAAAGACTTCTAAATTTTTGAAACCAGTACAGCCGTTCTGGACTCGAGGAAACGAAATAATGAACTCTATCTGAATTTAATAACAAATAAGGCAATTATATTTTATTACCTTCTAAGCTCTGGTCATATCCCTTGGTAAAGAAGAGCATGGCCTTGGCGGCCCTTTCTGGAGTCTTCAGCAGCCCCTGTCTGTCGGGGTCTTCGCCCAATCCGCCCAAAAGCAATCTGTAACTGCGAGCCATCTCTGGCAAGAGCGCCTCTCTTGTGGGGGGCCTGTGGTCGAGTTCCAAATCGTGGTGGAATGTGCATTTTTCGTGTCCTGGGGAAAGGAAATAGATTATAAAATAAGATGAAAGTTGAAGAAATTGAGGTTATGGTGATGGTTAGACAGAGGAACAGAGAGAGAGAGAGAGAGTAAAAAGAGAAACTTTTTAGAGAACATTTATTTTTTCAAATGTTTCGACATATAGGCGGCGATTCTGCCTCATAAAATAACTTATGCTTGTTTCTTGTTAGTGAAACTGTAAAAATGTTTATCTATTTGCTGTATTTTACTCAACTTATAATTGCATCATCTAGAATTATGTTATCATAACATTCACCCTTGCTTGTTTATATGTAAAATACGCCTGATCGCACAGCAAATAGATAAACATTTTATCATTAAATATAAACACGTTGTACAATGACAATTATAATGTGCATGAATAATAGTTAAACATAAACTGCAAATTATAAGTAATATTCATAGAAGTGCTCTCTTTGGAATCGAGACATGGGCTTTAAGGAAAAGAACACCACTTACGTGCAAATTGAGGCTATTCTGCTGTTGTTTTGACAACGCTATCTAATCCTGTTTTCTTGTACTAAAAAGTAAGAAAATGCTATCTATTTGATGTACGATCATGGGTATTTT
>NW_020539725.1:63571181-63602229 GCF_003426905.1 Ctenocephalides felis | reverse complement strand
TTTTTTTAGATTAAAATTTAATTTTTCGTCAGTGGAGTCCCTTTCTAGTATTTTTAGATTGAAATTTAATTTGCTCGTCACTAGAGTCCCTTTCTAGTTTTTTTTTGAATTAAAATTAATTTGCTCGTCAGTAGAGTTCCTTTCTAGTTTTTTTTAGATTAAAATCCAATTTGGTCGTCAGTAGAGTCCCTTCCTAGATTTTTTAGATTAAAATTTAATTTTCTCGTCAGTGGAGTCCCTTTCTAGTATTTTTGATTAAAATTTAATTTGCTCGTCAGTAGAGTCCCTTTCTAGTTTTTTTGAATTAAAATTTAATTTGCTCGTCAGTAGAGTCCCTTTCTAGTTTTTTTAGACTAAAATTTAATTTACTCGTCAGTAGAGTCCCTTTCTAGATTTTTAGATTAAAATTTAATTTGCTCGTCAGTAGAGTCCCTTTCTAGATTTTTTAGATTAAAATTTAATTTTCTCGTCAGTGGAGTCCCTTTCTAGTATTTTTAGATTGAAATTTAATTTGCTCGTCACTAGAGTCCCTTTCTAGTTTTTTTGAATTAAAATTTAATTTGCTCGTCAGTAGAGTTCCTTTCTAGTTTTTTTTAGATTAAAATCCAATTTGGTCGTCAGTAGAGTCCCTTCCTAGTTTTTTTAGATTAAAATTTAATTTTCTCGTCAGTGGAGTCCCTTTCTAGTATTTTTTGATTAAAATTTAATTTGCTCGTCAGTAGAGTCCCTTTCTAGTTTTTTTGGATTAAAATTTAATTTGCTCGTCAGTAGAGTCCCTTTCTAGATTTTTAGATTAAAATTTAATTTGCTCGTCAGTAGAGTCCCTTTCTAGTTTTTTTAGATTAAAATTTAATTTGCTCGTCAGTAGAGTTCTCTCTGTTCCTTGGTCGACATACAGTTTGCTTGTCAGTAGAGTCCTATATTAATCTTTTAAATTGAAATTTAATTTGCTCGTCAGTAGCATAAAAGTACAAAACTAAAAGTTTGATTGTGTATCACGAAAAATTACTGTTTTAGATTTGCCTTTAGGCAAGTTGCACTTTTAGTCACAACAAAATTGAAGAAACTTATAATGATGTAATAAAATCAATAACAAATACTAAAATCGTATTTTGCTCTTTGAGCCCTTTCAAATGATATATCACATGCAAATTAATGTTCGGGATTTGCCTTTAGGCAAGTTGCACTTTTGGTTAATGCGAATTTTAATGGAATTTTGTTACATGATGATATAAAATTAGCAACAAATACTAAATTCGTGTTCTGCTCTTCGAGTCCTCTCAAATGATATGTCACATGCAAATTAGTGTTCGAAATTTGCCTTTAGGCAAGTAGCCCTAATAAAATTCTCCTTTACTATTTACCTGTGCTTCCTGGTCTGCAAACACAAGTGAAATTTCCTCTACGAGATACCAAGCAAGTTCCATTAACACAAGGATTAGAACTGCAAGGATTTCTAATATCACCAGGTGAAAATTGTTGGCAGCCATTTGGACCTATGCCACTACCTGTGTATCCTGCAGGACATTCGCAGGACATCAGAGGACCAGAGGGAAGATCTGAAGGAAAAAAAAAACATATAAACTATAATAAACGTACTAAATTTTTATAAGAGTTAGGTCTAACCGTTTTGGAGAATAGCGCATTCGATTAAGATGATTAAAAAAAATTTTACTTCCATTGGACATACAAAAATCTTTTTTTTTTTACTTAAATATGTTTACTACTACTTACTTCGGTTGGTGCAAATTGCCAACGGGTGACAATAACTTGGCATAAGTTGGCACATTCCTCGTGTACTTTGGACACAGTTCACACCATCTCCTTCGAAAGGATAAGGGCAACTTCCACAAGTTCGAGAACCCTTTATAAAAAAAAATATTTTTTTAATCAGTTATTTTTGTTTAAATGCAGATTGTGGCGAGCATAGCTCACTTGGTAGCGTGTTCGATTCACACGACAGGGATCCTTGGATCGAATCCTGTCATTGACTTATTATTAGAATTTATGAAAAAAAGTGTAGTTAATTTGAAATTAAAATGAAAATTGTATTTGTTAAGTAGAAATTAAAGATAAATATAAGATAAATATAAGAATAAAAATTAAGATAAATAGGGATTACAGAATTTGAAAAGCTGAATTGTATTAGGAGTAAGAAGAAAAAATATCAGAATTTGCTGAGATTAAAAAAAGAAGAATAAAGAAAAATAAATGGAATGAAGATAGAAGTTGAACAGAATTAGGAATTTGATAGAAAACAGCAAAAATTTAAGAAATTAAGAAGAAGAATATAGAATAGGACATATATATATATATATATATATATATATATATATATAAATCTTGTTGACCTATTAGTGGTTAACCACTGGGTTGCCATTAGTTTTTTTAACATTTTTAAACTTTTGTGATGTATTGCTGTAATGCTCCAGAAAAACTTACGATATTTTATATCTATAAACCTAAGTAAAAATATCTACTACTTGATATCAAGTTGACCACGCTCTATTATTACATTTTTTATCAATTTTTGAACTTTTGTGATAAGTATTGCTATAATGCTCCAGAAAAACTGATATCGTATTTTAGATTTATAATCTCGAGTAAAAATGTACTGCTATCTGCTATCTACTGCTTGATATCAAGTTGACCACGCTCTATTATTAGTTTTTTTTTAATTTTTGAACACTTGGGATATGTATTGCTGTAATGCTCTAGAAAAACTGATATCACATTTTAGATTTAGAATCAAAGATAAAAGTATCTACTGCTTGATATCAAATTGACCACGCTCTATTATTAGATTTTGTATTTAATTTTTGAACTTTTGTGATAAGTATTGCTGTAATGCTCCAGAAAAACTGATATTGTATTTTAGATCTATAAACCCAAGTAAAACTATCTACTGCTTGATATCAAGCCTTTCAAAGTGTGATTTTATAAACAAAAAATGTTAAAGTGTTATTGTTCACACTGCAGTTAGATTTATATATGTTCTATTAACTGTAGAATTTTTTTTAACCTATTTAACTTATTTTAACCTATTGTTAGATGGCAACCCATTGGTTGACCACACTCTGTTATATATATATTTTTTAAATTTTTGAAACTTTGTGATATATGGATTGAGCTAAAATTTTAGCAAGATATATAATTCGTATCTGAGATGGTTATTATATATTTTTTACATGAGTAACATACCCTAACATAAATGCGTTTGTCATTTTTTTTCATTTTACCCTTTTTTATTGGTGGCGCCATCTACCGGTGACAACGCTTGATTTTGAAATTTGCATAAAAATTTGGAGCTAATTTGAATTATTATACTCTTTATTAAATCTTTACTTAAATCAATGAACTATTATGTTAATTAACCCTTTCCACTCGTGAATTGCGAGATTTACATATATTTGGCCGCCGGAGCAGCGGCATCCGAGTGGAAAAGGTTAAATTTAAGCATTTTGTTTATAATAAAAAATAACCATTAATAATATCGTTTAAATTGAAATTTTTTAGATATAAAAACAATATTTGGTATACAAAGCAGCAAAATTCAATTAAAGATGAATAAGAGTAAAAATATCTACTGCTTGATATCAAGCTGACCAAAATAAAATCGTTATTACTATTACTTACAATTGTGTTAGTGCATTGTACCAAAGGACTAGTGCTGCAGCCACCGTTGTTATTCTGGCATTCGTCGATGTCGATACATGTGAAACCGTTACCAGTATAACCTGGAATAAAAGATACCATAAACTAAGTGTAAGTGGCATTTTGCCTTAAGATGAGTAAACAATGTTCTATAGTTTCTTTATCACATCAAAATGAAAAAAAAACAGATGGAGAAAAAGTTCAAAGAGTTGTATTGGCTAATTGGCAAGAATTCAAATATGTGTTATGAAAACGAACATATAAAACAATAATTATCTCAATCTGGACATACGGAAATGAGCTATGGGCGTGCGCAAGCAATTCAAACATAAAAATAATACAAGTATCGCAATCGAAAATTTTAAGATGCATGGTGAACGCACCCTGGTATATTACGAATGTCATTCTACATAAAGACTTAAAAATTAAAACTATTAATAAAATGATAAAAGAAAGAAGCAAAAAATACCATAAACAATTACCAAGTCACCCAAACAAATATCTAAAAGAATTAAGCAAGAAATCTTCTACTCAAAGATTGAAAAAAATGGCCATACAATTTTACATAAATATCAAAAAAAAAAAAGATATCTCATAGGAGATAATCTCTCAAACTCATTTACACCCAACATATTGTCTTAAAAATGTATATTGTTTTTATCGGCAATAAATCTATGCAAAAAAAAAAAAGTTTCTTTACCTGCAGGACACGTTCCACAAGTGAAACTACCCGGTAAGTTAACACAGGGTACATAGGGTTGTGCAGAACAAGGATGCTGTCCTCCTGCACATTCATCGACATCCACATTGCAAATTGGAGACACACCGTTGGTGGTCCAACCCTAGAATAGAAGAAATCTGATCAATAAAGTTGTATCGAATAATAAATTATTGGTCCTATTGTCGCCTAGAATAGTTATTACACTTGTAATAACATTTTAAACAAAATAAGTTGAGTTGAGAATGGCTTTATAATATTTTTACCTGTTCGCAAAGACAAGTGTATCCATTATCATTTCTTTGGGGAACACAAATTCCATATCCGCATAATTCTATTTGGCTTCCAGAGTTGCAATCAGTGGTTCTGCGTAGACAGTGGGTTCCGTAGAAACCAGTTGGACATACACATCTACAAAGAGAAATAAATTTGAATAATAATTCACTTATTGTATCAAGAAGGCTTATTAGTCAGTTATTACTTACTCGTAAGTACCAGGTTTGTTGGTGCAAGTAGCCCCATTCTGGCAGCCTAAATCAGTTCCTGCAAAGATTGCACATTCGTTCACATCTTGCTCACATGTAGCACCCTGGGTAAAGGAAAAATACATTAAAAATCCACACACACACACACTTATATATATATATATATATATATATATATATATATATATATTATTGTTTACCTGCCATCCTTCAGCACATTTACAAATAAATCCATTATAAAGATCTTGACAAGTGGCACCATGTTTACAAGGATTCGAGGCACATTCATTTTTGTTCAATAAAGTCACCAAACGATTTAGACGACGTTCTACACTTGTTATACGTCGACCTAGTGCTAAAAATCTTCTATTCTGTAAAAATGTAAATGAAATATAATTATTTGACATATGTAATAGTATCGAAGGAAATAAGAAATAAATATATGAACTAAATTATTTAGCTGCAGGTAGAGTTATTCTCAATGATAAGTTCTTGTGTCAAGTTTTGCAATCGACAAGATGGAATGAAAGTAAAAACTGTCTATACTTTACAGTTTAAAATTGTTTTTATTTGTGTACCTTAAGTACTCGATAATCTTAATGAAACAACTCCATGTGATATAAGTCGACTCATGTCCATTCCTTCACATATAAGAAAGAACTATTTATTCTTCGTCAACTTACCACTTAAAAGACTTCTATGAATCTAACCTCAAACAATATCAATATTTCATGTATCATTTCTGTTGTACCAAATTAAATTCATATTTTTTTTACTGTGTTATCTCTAACTTACTCTAGCAAGTCCAGTCCTCGATATCGAATTATTGAGCGTCCCATTTTCGAGATTGTTAACACGTTTGATGAGCCCCCTGGGACCGTCTATGATGTCTGATATCCGTCGAATAAAATCTGCTGTACTGCCATCGGATTCTGATAACAGGCGCTCCAGATTTCTGGACACATTTATTGCCTAATAGAGAAAATAACGATGTAATTGGAATAGTATAATAATAAGTAATAAAGTAGTAAAAGCTAATAACAAACGACAAGTGTCAAGGATATATTTTCAAAATGGATGCTGATTGTATGTCGTTTATATTCAACATGGCTACACTCTGAAGTTGTTCACACTATTCTTTAATTTGAATTTTTAGTTTAATAATAATATTATAAGACATTTTTTTAATAAAATCTAAGTAATTTGTTTATATTGAAATAGCATAATATATATTATTGCTTAAATTTAATATAGATACAATTATTAAGTATAAAAACCAAAATATCAGTCAAAATTGAACAATTTTCTTATGCTGTGAAGTTGTTCACGTTGCAATTGTTTATAAATTTGTATTTTAGTATAATTTAAGTATTTGAGAAGACAAAATAAATAAATAATATCGCTTGAATTTAAATATTTGGTATACAAAGCAAAACAAATTCAATTAAAGATAGTTTATCAAAATGACTGACGTTAAAATTGTACAATATACTTACGCTGTGAAGTTATTCGCACTACACATATCTATACATTTGAATTTTTAGTATAAGTAAATTTGAGCATTATGTTTATAATAAAAAATAACATAAATAATATCGCTTGAATTTGAAACTTTTAAATATAAAAACACGTATTTCGTATACAAAGCAAGCAAAATTCAATTAAAGACATTTTTCAAAATGTGTCCTGATTAACTATCGTTAAAATTGTACAATATACTTATGCTATGAAGTTGTTCACACTACGATTGTTCATAAATTTGAATTTTTGGTATGAATAAAATTAGAGCATTTTGTTTAAAATAAAAAATATTATCGCTTAAATTTAATTTTTTTAAATATGTATATAAACAAATATTTGGTATACAAAACAACAAAATTCAATTAAAGATAGTTTTCAAAATGAATCCTAATTAACTGGCGTTAAAATTGTACAATATACTTATGCTCTGAAGTTATTCGCACTACGATTGTTTATAAATTTGAATTTTTAGTATAAATGAAATTCGAGCATTTTGTTTATAATAAAAATATCAATATATAATATTGTTGCAATTTATTTATTTATTAACCCTTTCGCTACAATTTTTTTTTGCACTGCTGTACGTGCCAGCAAGCCGACCAAGTATTTGTTAGACAAGAGTTTGCAATTCTTATCAATTAAAATGTATTAAAAATTGAAAAGTACACTTCTAACAGACTACAAATTATGAATAAATAACTCGTTAGAATTTTCAATAATTCAACTAAAAATGATTTTTCAAAATGTATCCTGATTAACTGTGGCTAAAATTGAACAATATACTTATGTTATGAAGTTGTTCACGTTCTGATTGTTCATAAGTTTGAATTTTTGGTATGTATCAAATTAGAGCATTTTGTTTATAACAAAAAATAAATATATATATATATATATATATATATATATGTATGTATGTATATATATGCAAATATCTTCTATAGGCGACACTCGTACACACAGATAGTCATGTGATTGTCGCCCATAGACGACGTCATAGCAAAAGGGTTAAATATAAAATAATAAATTAATTTATCCGGCTTACCTTATCTATAACAGTTATTATATTAATATTATTCAAATTTACAGCTCCATTTCCGACAGTGTGAAATGTTATGTTTTTTGATTCTGCAGAAACAATTAATAAATTTCCATTTTCTGTTCTTATTTTCGGACTAAAAGAAAAAAAAAAAATATTTTGTAGCTTATACTTAAAAAGCATTTTAACTCATATTATATGCAATTATATATAAATAGAATTAAATGTAAAAAGTAAAGCAAGAAAATTGTACATCTTCATCATTGACTGAGTGAGTTTATTTTTAAATTAGCAAAAATCATTTTAAATGCACAAATATATTTAATTACAAGTAATATATATATATATATATATATATTTCTAACTATATGCTATGTACTTACTGGTTTCCGTATAAATCACAGAGCACACATTTTTGAAAAGTTATAAAAATCAACGTCCAACTTAAACTATAAATTAGAAATTTATCCATAATTAATAATTATGAGACTAAGTTTAATTAATACTCATTATATAAATAAACACATTTTTATAAAATTTAATCTTTTTCTAATTTTTATATGTAAAAATTAAAATTAATTAGAAAGTAACTTGTGATCGATTCTGAAAGCAATAAAGAACTGATTAAAAATTGGTATGAAAATTGACGCCCAGAAAAGTTATCAATAGAAATTGTAAGCAGTGGTGGACAAAGTAGAGATAAAAATTATTTAAAAAACCCAAGTGGCTCTAGTATTTAAAATCTAAAATTGTGAATAATACTTGAATGATTTATTACTAATTAATTTAGAAGTCAATTCTGCGGTTACATAGACGATAACATAGCGTTGTAAAGGCAACCAAAAACATTGAAAATGTCTATCTATTTGCTGTGCGATCAGGCGTATTTTACATATAAACAAGCAAGAAATAATCTTATGATAACAGATTTTGCAATAAAGTGACGTTTTCTGAAAAAACGCCTGAACCGATCACAGAAATTTAAAAGCCATTCGATGTATCTAGATAAGGACTATCGTTCGTCAGTTATGTGCGACGATCTGTCAAGCCGTTTCTTTATAATTTGAAAAAAAGTGTTAAACTTTTCGTCCACATTTAAGCTCATACTACCGAATCGATTTAAAAAATCAAAAACTGTTCGAAAGATATTAGTTGGGAATGGTACTGATTAATTTTAGGTGAAAATCTACCGAGCCGTTTTCTTGTAATGAACTATTGAAAAAAATTTAAGCCGATTTTCATGGAACTTTTTTTTGCGATATATATCATGGTCTTACTGAAATATTACGGCCTTACGACAACTAGTTTAATTTAAAAAAATCATCAAAGTTTGAGAAAATGAGCAGTTTTTTGACGTTAAAATTAAAATTAGACGATTTACTTAGTACTTGGTCTTAATGAACATACTAAACCATTAAAGTCCTACGGTACAATTATAAAAATTATTGATTTGTTAAAATTTGCCTTTAGAAAACACTCAGAGTTAACGTGTTCGTTCGCTTTTTATTTTGTATAATAAATCCACTCGGAATACTTTTAATCACTCATAAATTAATTTATTTTTTATTGAATAAGTCGATTATTTACACATTTCGGGAAGTTCATGTAACTTGCCTCAAGGCAAAATACCAATATCAACTAGTTACATACGGTTTTATGTGTAAAATACGCCTGAACACGCGGCAAATAGATAAACATTTTCACAGCCATAACAACGCTATGTTATTGCAGAATTGGCCGCTTAATATGGTACATAAAACTATTAACTTTTTTATATTACAGAATATATATATATATATATATATATATATATACTATTCAAAAAAACGTGTGGTCCACAACTGCTTCAAAAAGTGGGCGTCTACTAGTCAAAGATAAACAGATGCATTTTAATTGATAAATTTCAATGGTCAAGGTATTAAATTTCATAAAATTATCAATGAATTTAATAATAAAAATAGAACTCCAAAACTTAGAAAATTTATCAATTATATTTGTTGGAGAAATAATGATTATTAAAAGTTAAGACCAAAAAATAGAAATTTGGGACTTTCACCAAGAGATATAAAAATCATTATCAAAACAATTATTGTAATTTTCGCATAAACAATACAACACAACTCAAAATAAAATATAACACCATACACTCCTTTTAATCATTATAATATATATTAATATAATTCACTCATACATTGTATTCTATCCTAAGCATTCACAAAATATATAATTATATATATATATATATATATATATATATATATGTTTGTATGTATGTATAAATAAATAAAAACATCTTGCACCTTATATCCTAAGAAAAAAATTGATCACAAAATTTGATGCTCCGAAAATATTCAGTCTAATAATTATATGTATAATTACATAAACTATTCCTTTAAGAAGGGAATGATATTTTCAATAAACCATTCCTCAGTAAATCTCAAGTGATCTCCATTTACATCCAAAAAGTACAATTTACCATCCTCGTCCATTTGTTTTAATCCCAACTTGTCCTAAAATAGAAGAAAGGTGTAAACATAGGTTGGTATTAGAATTGGTAAGATAAAATATATAATATATATAGAATTTTCATCTAGTTCCTATTACTATTTCTGTTACCTCTAAATAAATATTACTATTATGCAAGTCCTCAATCTCGACATCCTGTCCACTCTTATAGAACCCGAACCATTCCGAAGCAATCGGTTGCACCATTGTGTCGAAATTGAATTTAACCATCACAAATTTATTTAATGATGACAATTTTGTTACATAATCAACATTGTAGTCACGTTCATTGTTAATATCAGCTAAGAATATACTGCTGTTTTTATATTTGTCTTCGTTTAGAGGATCGTGCCAATAGGTTGCTTGGGTTAAAGACTTTTGGACCCACCTGGGGGAAAGGATAGATAAATATATATATATATATATTTATATATATATATATATATATATGTATTTATTATATACCTTATATAAGCAGTTTGAGTCAACAATTTTCTAAAATACTCGCAACTACTGTGATGAACTGCCGGACAATAGGGTGCCCCAAAGACACCTTGATGTTGAGCACCCAAAGTTATAAGATTGTACATTTGTGGTCCGTTACATCTCTGAGCTAAGGATCGCCTAAAATACAAATAAATCACTATGAAAGTCAGAAGGACTCTTCTAACGATCAAATTTAAAATTAACGGAAAAAAGGACTCTACTGACAAGCAAAACTAAAATTAAAAATAAAATAGAAAGGGACTCTACTCACGAGCAACCAGAAAATTGAAAAAAAGGGGAATTATATTTAAAATGAAAGGTAAAAGGAACTCTACTGACGATCCATTTAAAAATTAACGGAAAAAAGGACTCTACTGACAAGCAAAACTAAAATTAAAAATAAAATAGAAAGGGACTCTACTGATGAGCAACCAGAAAATTGGAAAAAAGAGGAATCATATTCAAAATCAAAGGTAAAAGAGACTTTACGGGCGATCCAATTACGAATTAACGGAAAAAAGGACTCTACTGACAAGCAAAACTAAAATTAAAAATAAAATAAAGAGGGACTCTACTGACGAGCAACCAGAAAATTGGAAAAAAGAGTAATCATATTTAAAAGAAAGGGACTTTACTGACGATCCAATTAAAAATTAACGGAAAAAAACTCTACTAACGATCAAAATTTAAATAAAATTAATAAGGGACTCTACTGACGAGCAAAACAAAAAAAAATTAAAATGAGACTCTACTGATGAGCAACACAAAAATTGAAAGAAAAAAGAAGTATTTTCGAGTAAATTTAAATGTAAAGAAAAACTCTACTGAGGAGCAAATTAGAAGTTAATGTAAAAAGAGACTCTACTGACGATCAAAGCTAAAAATAAAATAAAAAAAGAACTCTACTGACGAGCAAAAGTAAAATTGAAAGAAAAAAGGGACTCTACTGACGATCAAAATTAACATTGAAAAAAAAGGGGACTCTACTGATGATCAAAATTAAAAATTAACGAAAAAAGGGACTCTACTGACGAGCAAAGCCAAAAATAAAATTTAAAAAAAAGCTTTACTGGCCATCAAATTAAAAAAGGACTCTATTAACGAGCAAACTAAATCTTAATGGGAGCGACAAAAGGGACTCTACTGACCCTTAAAACAAAAAAAAGATCCTATTGACGATATTAAGAGAAGTAGGAACTCTACTGGCAATCAAATTATAATTCAACGCAAAAAGGGACTCTACTGGCGATAAGAAAATTTAAAGGAATAAGGGACTCTACTGACAAGAAAACTAAAACATCAAAAATCGTAACTTCGAGGAAACAATACTTTTTGTCTCACATAACAAACTAAATAAGACATATCTTAAAATAATTACAAATTTTGTTTCTTTGATTGAAAAGAAATTTATAAAATCACTTTTTTTGATAAAATCGTTTTTAGTGAAAAGGTGTTAGACTATAATCAATCATACAGGTAAACTTTCAAAAATTTTCTAATTTGTTAACATTTCTAATATTTTGTTATATAATCCACTTATTTATTTTTATCATTTTCATTTTAATTATGTTGCGATACTTCTGTACATTATTTTTTCCACAATTTTATTCATTTTATATAAAAAATCCACCATTTTCTACTTTTCTAATATATATATATATATATATATATATATATATATATATATATATATATATATCAATCTTCTACAATTAATTATCTCAATATCTAAGTCATTTACTGTTTACTTACAAAAATTGTCCCCCCTGAGAGAAATCCTAAAGCGTTATAACCATCTTGTAGTGTGGATCATTCTGTATAGCTTCACACGCCAATCTGACTTGCTTGTTCGGAGACATAAAGAAACCATTTTCAACATCTTCGAATTCATTATTTCCTATTCTTATCGAATGAATGTAAACACCGGGCAAGAGTTTCTCTTGGAGTCGTTTTGAAAAACCTCCTATGCTGAAGGGGAAACAACAACTATCCCCTAGAGGAAAAAGATAATATATATACATTAAAAACCAATATCACAACTTCATTTCACTTGCCCTCATCTAAACTCAAATAATATAAATATATACAGTATCATACTAATAATAGACATTAACTAAAACTACTTATAACATTCTTTTAGTACAAAATATAAAATACATTCAGTTTTAAACAAATTTTACAACATAACCTAAAAAAAAAATTATTTATAATCTTACCCATTCCATGCCAAATAACAATTGGTTTTATTTCAGAATTAGTTGTAATTAACACATTATTTGCCGCACAAGCTTTCACAATTATTAATAACACTAATAATGACTTCATTTTTGCACAAATAATATTTTTGCAGAAATGTTTTATTCACTGTCAATGGCTGATCGACGTGAACTTTTACATTTAACCTTTGGCGCGAAATTCAAATTCAAAAGATGATAAATGAAATACATAAATTGATAAACAACAATACATATATATATATATATATATATATATATATATATATATATATATATATCATATTATAATTAAAAGTTTCATCCCTCAACTTTAATAACACATTTTATTTGGAACATTATTTAGTATCTCATAACCGTTTCAACAATTATTGGTCAGTTATATATATAAATATATATTGAGTAACAATTATTGTATATTATATATTAACAATTATTGTATTATTAAGTTACAGATTGTCAAGAACTTATTTGAATCTCTAATTTGATTAATTTAAATAATTAATTCGTAAGGCAAGAAGATAGAAATTATGAAGGAATCACATGATAGAAGAACACATTATTAATTTGAAAATAAATATAAATAAATTCTTATGTGCTAATTATATATATATATATATATATATATATATATATGAATCTTATAAATTATTGATTGTTACATTTCCATAGTATAACACAGATAAATTTATCATCAAAACTTTAATATTATCTTAACATTAAAATATATATTTTTTCATTTATTGCACAGACAATAACATTTTTATTAACAACAATCATTTGTATATATATATTTTAGAAAAGCTAATTTAAATAAACATTAGGGTGGTCCTTAATATAGACATTATCAATTTTTTTTGCTCCCAAAGGCTTAAACACTTACAAATTAATACAAAAAAATCCTCTAAAAATTTTAGCTTTGAATATTTACATTTAGATAGTCCGCAATGTTAATAATGAATATACGAAACTTTTAATTGAATTGCGGACTATTTAAATGTTAATATTAAGAGCTGAAACATTTACAGGATTTTTTTTTATTTATTTGGAAGCATTTGAGCCCTTGGGAGCAAAGAAATTCGAAAATATATAAAATATATATAAAATTTACATATTAAAGATCACCCTAATACATACATATAAGTATTTTTTTTTATTAAAATTGCAACATACCCATTAACCTAAATTTCTGCCATGTGTCTTGTTAAAATTAAGTACTAGTTAAACTTTATTTTAGTATAAAATCAAGAAAAATAAATTAATTTACTTAAATTCTAAACTAAATCCTAATGATTTTTTGTCATAAAGAATTTGTTTTAAATTTTAAATATCTACTTTTGTTCCCATCATGTGTATGTTTGTTTTGTGGAACAATTTTATTCATAAGAATAAAGGACACAAATTTATAATGTACAGTATATTTATATATATATATATATATATATATATATATATACTAGCTAACCCGGCAAACGTTGTTTTGCCATAAAAAATATGCCTAAATTGATAAAAAATTAATAAAAGTGCCAAAAATCAAATATTTAATGAATTTGGACTCTGATTCTTTGACAAATAGTTGAAAACTTGTTATAATTTTCAAAAATATTTGACATTTCATACTTCAAAAATTAATTCACTCGCATCATTGTATTTTGTTTATTTTAATTTTGTTTATGTCAATTTTTTTTAATTAAAGAATAAATTAAATTTTAGTCTAAATCAACGCAGTATCTTTATCTAAATATACAATTTTTTATATAAATATTTGTTTTTTTACATTTGCATTTAATTGAAAAATAGTGAATGTCAATTTCATATATCCAATATGCACTAAATTTATAAATGTCAAAATATTTCCTTCTTGGTCCAAAATTAATATAATATGATAATATTTATTTTACAATAATGTTTTGTATCTATAATTTGCTTGGCAATATTGCCTATAACATAACTTGGAATAATTAATTTATTTGCTTCTTATTGAAGTAAGTCGTTAAACATTTTTTTGTGAAATGTCAAAATTTTGTTTATGATTAATTTTAAATTCAATATGTCGCTTTTTTATTGTGATCTCTGATTTATAATGTTTTGATGAAGTTTTGGTTTCCGAAATAATTTGTTAAACTAATCAATTAAATCTAAATCGTAATTTATATAATTATTTTCATAGACAAATGACATTTAATTTTTTTACATGTCAACATTTATTCAAATTTTTAAGCACTGATTTTTAATTAGATTTAAAACTATAAACAGTGATTTTGAATATAGCATTTCATCAAATTTGGATTTAAATGTTGGATATTTCTATATATGTACATGCTTTTGAATTTTATTTTTTGAAATGCCAAATTTTTTTTTCAAAAATTATATATCGAAATTTCCTTAAATTTTGACATTTGTCATTTTAGTGTTTTGTTTGTTTTTTTGGCCATTTTCTGTCAAAATTTTTAGAAATATATAAAAATTATATATTTATATCTCAAATTTACTTTTCAAAATTTCCTATAACCTAAGTTGGATATATATGCACACGATGAGCCAATAAAATTCAAAATCGGTTCAGTAGTTCGGGCGTCCATCGCGAACCAACATCGTGACACGAGATTTATATATATATATATATATATATATATATATATATATATTACTATCATCTTTACCTCATGAATAAAATTGTTACCACGTTTTAGTATAAATATTAATAAAAAGACAACTCGGACTTCAACATCTTCCAAAGACTTGAACCGCTTACTTACATTTAACTGCAAAATTCATTCATTTAGAACACAAAGTTTGCATCGAATACTATAAATTTCATTCTGTCTCATGCTCTGATTTTTTTTGTAAAACTATAATTACTTGGAATGTACGAGATTCAAAAATTCCTCTCGGGTCTTTGGATCGTCTCTGAAGACTCCCAACATTGTTGATGTTACGGTTTTGCTGTTGATTTTCTGGACACCCCTCATCACCATGCACATGTGCCTGGATAAAAGATAATAGATATATATATATATATATATATATATATATATATATATATACTAGCTGACCCGACAGACGTCCCGTACCCGTACCCACGTCTACAATTCAAAAGTTCCAAATTTTTTAATATCCTATCCTATACTTTTTAATATCCTATTAAAATTATTGCTGAAAAGCAGCTGAGATGTGCCAGAAATTAAAATAATATGAGATACAGTCAACAGTATATTGTTCGGCAGATGCAATTATATAATTCAGTTTTATAAATAATTCAACAAGTCCAAAATTGCGTATACATTATTTTTTTTAAACTTAAGTATGTCGCATTTTGGTTTACTTTACTAAATTATTTAATAATACAAAAAAACATGTCTACTTATTAAAAAAATATTTAGAATTTTGTTTCATGTGTTAAAAATTAATTTGTTTGATATTGGATTGGAAATATTTAGTTAGTTGATCTTAGATTGAATAGTGCACATATGAACTAGATTTTACAAATTAATTCGCCTAAGATTTGAACAAAAACAATAATGTTTATTAAATTATTAGTAAAAAAAATGTACTTTAGAAATTATAATTGCCAAAAAGCAACTAATATATCGAGATTATGAAAATTATAGACTAAATTATTGAAGCAATTATTTTGAGTGAAAATATCCAAGGTGATATTGTACCTTTACCCTAGATATTATATTATTTTTTTCTGAATTTCTTGTACTGTTTACGCTAAGACCATAAATAAATCACAAAGGCAAGACATCAAATAGGATATTAAAAAGTATAGGATAGGATATTAAAAAAGTGGAACTTTTGAATGACAACGTCTGTCGGGTCAGCTAGTATATATATATATATATATATATATATATATATATACAGGACCGGTCCTGGGATCCTAAGCGCCCGCATGCCATTATTTTTCTAGCGCCCCCCCTGTTATTTTAACTGTTTTAACAGTTCATCATTAAAATTATACAAAAATTTACATTAATTTTTTTATAATACTTTTTAATAATTCTGTGCTTAGTGCACAAAAATTAGATATATGTAAACTAAAAGCGCAAAAATTCATTGATTTTAAAATTATTCAGAAGATCGAGGCAATTCAATCAAATTTTTGTGTCTTCTATCGTTATCGCACTACCAAACTATTTTTTAATTTTTATTTTCAATCCAAACTTTTCAACACATCCAAAAATTTCAATATGTTATTTATTGCTTGCAAGAATATTCTTAAATTTTCAATTTCCAACGCATGCGTAATATTAATATTTGGTTGATTTTATTTAATTTTTTTGAGGATTTTATGCAATTTATTCTATTGAGCAAATCATTATTAAACATAGCACTGGTACTTCATGTTGGATTATTTTAATTTAATTTTTCATTATTCCAAAATTTTTCATTAAAATATCCAAAAGTGCATCGTAAACTTCTCCTAATTGATATCGTAAGGAACAAATTGTATGTATTTTAATTTCACCTAACTTTCCCATTTGTTGTTTGAAAGTGAAATTTTTAACGTACTTTAAAAATATTGTCCATAGATTAGTAAAAGATGCAAGAAAAGTATATATTTCTTGATTGATATTGAAAAAAGTATATTATAAATTTCATATCCAAATCTCGTTTTGGCGCCCCCTAAGGCGTGCACCCGCATTTTTTGCATGCATCGCATTCAAGGTAGGACCGGCCCTGTATATATATATATATATATACATGTATGTATGTATGTATATATATTATTTATTTTTTCTACTCACACTCCTTCGACTACGACCGCCACTCCTGCCGGCTGCACCGCCTGCGTAACCGCCAGCGCGATCTGCTTGGTGAGCCTCTCCTGCACCTGCAGCCGCCTCGAGAAGATCTCAACGATCCTGAAGAGGGTGTTAACACTATATGTACATCATAAAATTCAAATGACTAAGGATACTATATAGACAATACGACAATAACAAGCAACTCAACATAAGGACACCATGGTGGTTGTGGTGGTTGTTAGAATCCATAAATCCTTATTAGCAATTGTGCTGTGGTGCTGGTGAGGTAAGGTATTGAAAACATCAACTGAATACACCCCTGGGACGATGCAAATTTATAGAAAATCACCCCAATTTTTTTATGATAATAAGACATACATTTGAATAATAATTTAGTAAAAAATTTAGGAATTTTTAAATTTTTTAGAGAATTTGGTCAAAATTCAAAAAACAATATTTAAATTGGACAGCATTAATAAAAATTAGAAGAATTTTAAACAATTGGTAAGAAGTTTAAAAAACTTCTACAAAATTTAGAGTTCTACTAGCATTTGAAGAATTTGGTCAAAATTTAAAGTTTTGGACCAAATTTGCAGAATTTTGGACAATATTTTAATATCCTTAGAAGAATTTTCAAGAATTGGTAAAAAGTGTGAATTTTAAAGAACTGATATAATATATAAAAAATTTGGACAAAATTTATAACCTTCGAGGCTAAATTTGAAGATTTAAACAAAACTCAAGAATTTTGGAAAACATTTAAAACAACAAGTTGAACAACCCTTAATGAAAATAATTTTTTTTTTTAAAGTAACATTTAACCATTTTCATAAACTCAAAAAAATCTTAACTAAAATCATGTTAAATAAAATTAAAACTGAAAGAAAATTGATCCCAAAATTTATAAAAATAGGGGTGGTCAACCATTGATAAAAATAAATAGTTTTTTGAAGTAAAGAGAATTCTAATCATAGAAAAGTAAAATAAATAAAATTGATCAAAAAAATTACAAAAAATATTAGGGATGATGGATAAGCCCTAATAAAAATAAATAATGGATAAGCCCTAATAAAAATAAATAGTATTTTGAAGTAAGAGAAGTACGTATTTTGTCAATTGTTGACCCCAAAATTGAAAAAATGTGTTAGGATTGAACAACCCTTAATAAAAATAAATTCTTTTTTAAAGTAACATTTATCCATTTTCATATACTCAAAAAAATCTTAACAAGAATTATGTTAAATAAATTAAAAATAAAACTGAAACTAAAAGAAAAAGAAGTAAAAAGAGTTTCATGTATTTTTCAATTGCGAATTATAGACAATGAAGAATTTTCAAAAATTGGAGAGAAGTTTAAAATTTAAAAAACTGAAATAAAATATAAAAAATTTGGGCAAAATTTATAGTTTTCGAGGCCAAATTTGAAGAATTTAAACAAAACTTGAGAATTTTGGACAACATTTAGAAAAGCTTAATGGAGTTTTCAAGATCTGGGAAAAAATTAAAAAAATCCAGGGAAACTATATAAAATTTGAACAATTCTGATGAAAATAAAAATGCTGGACAAAATTTAAAAAACTTGGACAAAATTTAAAGATTTTAGACAAAATTAAAAATATTAGACAAAATTTATATAATCAACTCTAATTTAAATAATAATTTGAGAAAAAAAACTTTGACATTTAATAATTTAATTAATAAAATTAAATTAAACTCAAAATTTTGAACTAAATTTGAAGAATTAAGATAAATTTAGAAATTGTGAACAAACTTTAGAGAATGAAGATAACAATTTAAAAACGTGGACAAAATTTTAAAAAAAATTACAAAATATTAAGCATTTAAAGCAAATGAAATTAAGAACGTCTGGACAAACATTTAGAGACTTTGACAAAAATATTTTTTGAAGAAAGATTTTGAATAAAAGTAATTAAAAGACAAATAAGAAGATATGTTTGACAAACGTTAAAAAATTCATAGAGAAATTTAGAGATATCAAAACATTTTACGAAATTTAAAGAATTCAGGAAAAATCTGTATAGGTTTGAACAAAATTAAAAGGATTTGAGCAAACTTTCTTTAAACTATTTACTTACTTACGAAATATTATATAATCATATGCTGACAAAAAATTATTATTAAACATAAATCATCATTTTCAAATTATGATTCTTTTTACAGTCATGTAGACAAAAATTGTGTTTAAATTGCTCGTCGGAACAAGAAGTGACACAAAAAGCAAATTGCAAAAAGTGCAAAAAGTGTGCAAAATTCGCAAAAACTAAATCCAAGCAATAGTGCATGTGTTGTAATTCCTTGAAGCCTAAAATAATCTGCAAAGCAACTCAATAATCTTAACAATAGCCACATGTGCTTCTTGTTCACCAAAAATTGCAACATTATTTTTTTTTTATTTTTTAATTATCTTACCGTGCCAATTTGCTAAGTCCCAGAATTTTCTTGCAGGGCAGGTAGCCTATAGAGACTTTTCCGTAAAAGGGCACCAAGTGGTGCTCACACATCGAGAACATTTCGATGTCTTTGACTACGACCATCTCGTCGTGGTCTTCGTCGAAGATTGCGTCGTTTAGGACTTCTGTAAAAAATAAAATACAATTTGTAATAAATCCATAAATATGCCAAAATTTTTAAAATATATATATATATATATATATATATATATCGCATTATATTTACAAGAAAATGAACCAATACATTTGCGATTTAAAAAATAAAAACCAGTTTAAGACAATGTTTTTGGAACATGTCAATAGTTTAAACCATACTTTCAATACCAAAAATCCTATTATTTTCCATAAGGAAAAGAATGTTGACCCCAAAAAATTCGCTGAGTCTGTATATATTTTTTTAAACACTCTTTGCGTTAATTCTGCTCTTCTAGTACATGACTCTTATTATATTATTTTTTTCAAAAATAATTTTCCAAATTTTTGACTATTTTGTTTCATAGTCTATTTGATTTTATATTTTTAACTTCCCGTAGGGTAAGTTATTGTAATGGGCCGAAAATCGGAATTGAAAATTTTTACATTTCTCGACGTTTTGAAGGTTTCTGAACGTTTTGGCATACCTCAGAAAAAATGGATGTGTGTGTGTGTGTGTGTGTGTGTGTGTGTGTGTGTGTGTGTGTATGTATGTATGGATACAAATTTTCGTCCACGTTTTCGGGCGTACGGATCAACCGATTTGAATGGTTTAAAAAACATTCGATTCCTATTAATAAGGAGAAGAGCTGATTAGTTTTTGGCAAAGACAGGTCCAGCAGTTACGGAGATAAGGAGCAAAGAGTGCAGAAAATAGAAATCGAGTTTTTGAGAGAACGGAGCATCCGATTTGAATGATCTAAAAAACATTCCATTAGTAATGATTGGGAGAAAGGGTTATTAGTTTTTCGCAAAGGCAGGCCCAGCCATTTCGGAGATACAGAGCTAAATGTACAAAAATGGCAGTTTTTGAGAGAACTAAGCGTCCGATTCAATTGATTCAAAGAACTTTCTGCTTGTCTTAACAAAATAATTAATTTTGGAAAAAAAAAATTTGTACCATTTTTTTTTTTTTTTTTTTTTTTTTTTTTTTTTTTTAATTTTTTGTATATCGAAAATAATTCAGATTTTATTTTTAATTCTGACTATAGTTCTAATACTTCTTAAACAAATAATTTCAACTCTGCAATTCAGTTTATATAATTATTATAAATATTAGACAATAATACAATATTTATAATAATCTATTTGAAAACATTCAATATTCCTCGAACGTTTCGTTACGGTACGGGAAGTTCCAGCAATTTGCCTTAAGGCACGATGCCACCCACCCCACTAGTATTTTTCAAAATTGTGTCCCTACTGTTTAATTATCCCTGAAAACCCTCTCCAAACACTCCTTGTGTGTCACGTGACTTTTCGTTGCGTTCTATTTGCTCATAACTTACATTATAAAAATTTTCAGTTTTAAAATTAACTAGCTGTAAGTGGAATTCTGTCTTAAGGCAATTAAGGCAATTAAGGCATCGTGCCTTAAGGCAAATTGCTGAAACTTCCCGTACCAAAAATTATTAATTTTTTAAAAACGATTAACATTTTTGAAAAAAAATGTACTTTGAAAAAATAAGATTTTTGAGAAACTATATATATGGACAAAAATTACTTTTTTTTGAAAAAAAAATATTTAAAAAAAAAAAAATTTTTTTTTAATTTTTTTTTTTTTTGAAAAAAAAATTTTTTTTTCTTTATTTTGACATATTGTGGAAGATCTGAACTTTTTTTTTCAAAGCAATCGTACTGATTTAACTGCATAGGGACAAAATATAAAGCGCGTAAGCGCCGCGTCGCTGTCTAACGCATAAGCATTGGTACGGAACCCATGGGAATGTTAACAAAATGTATACTTATTGTTAAAATCTCTATAAAATATCTGATAATTTGATGTGCATACGTCTAATGATCATTTTTGACCGCCAAATGGCTATTTTTTTTACTTTTTCCTCCATATCTCCGAAACCGCTAGACCTACCTTTATGAAAATTTTATCGATTCTTCATCTTGTCAATACAAGTGAAATGTTTCTTGAATTATTTAAATCGGACGCTCCGTTCTCTTAAAAACTGAGTTACCGTTTTCGGCACTTTTTGCCCCGTATCTTCGGAACGGCTAGACCTGCCTCCGCCAAAAACTAATCAGCACGTCTCCTTATCAATACGAATTGAATGTTTTTTGAATTATTCAAATCGGTTGATCCGTGTTCCCGAAATCGTCGACGAAAATTTGTATCCGCACATACATACACACACGTACATACATACACACACACATACACACACACACACACACACACACATACATCCATTTTTTCTAAGGTATGCCAAAATATTCAGAAACCTCTGAAACGTAAAGATATATAAAAATTTTCATTTTCGATTTTTTTGCGATTACTATAACTTGCCCTACGGGAAGTTAAAAACAAAACATGTTCACTTAATATTGTTTATCTTCTATATTTATTTTATACGTAATGTATGATTGGTGCTTTTATATGTATTTATTCAAAAAATGGTTTTTCCTGGTGTGGTATGTATATCTTTTAATTATTTTAAATATAAAATTAAATTTATTTTTTAAACTTAGTAAACATTTTAAACAAAAATTGCTGAATGATGACACACAATTCGTGTCAAAACGTATATTATAAGTAAATATTTTTATATATTTGTTTCTTTTATTTCGACGATTGGCTGAAATCATTATTCAAGATATGTCTCAACGTCGAACAAAAAAATTTAATGCATATATACGAGTATATATATATATATATATATATATATATATATATATAAATATAATTTGCGAACCTGTTTCTTTTGTTAAATTTGCAAATTTCTCGTCACTGTGACATTGCGAAATTCCAATATTGATTTTTTTAACGGAACAAAATTATGCGATACAACAAGTTTGTGTTTAAACAAATAATAAATGCAAATCAAAGAGAAAAAAGAGTTTAATGACTCGGAAATTTAAAGCAGTGATTTTAAATACGTTTGTGGCGGAATGAAAATGTTCTTGACAGATGTCAGTTGAATGACGCCAATGTGATGACTAAACTACACAGCACACTTGGAGCTACGCTGATGCGAATGTCGCATCTAGCAAGCTTTAGCTAGATTATTCTTTTCACGATCGCAAAAATTACTCTCTCGGTTTTTAGTCATCAATCAATTGTCGGGCTAATAAATTGATATCAAAAATATAATATCAGTTTCGTTGTTAATTGAGTTATCAATAAACTCACATTATCATCGAGTCTACAACAGTTAATTGCAATTTCATTTCTAAATATAATTTAATAATATCAAATGGCTCACATGCGCCATACATTTTTACTCAATAGGTCTCGAATAAGATTGCTCTATTACCCCTAGCTCTTTTACTATAAATCCCCATCTCAGCCACTTAAGAGAACACTCAACAAGTGGCCCTATAGTCTATAATATATAGTCCGACGTGATTCCCCACTTACTATGTTATAGGGGCTACTTTATTCGCTAAGTAAAGTCGGTGGTGCTGGACTGGGGGATGGGGGGCACTAGCTCTACCGGAAACACAGACCGTATGGGGGGGGGCTTATCGAGAAGCTGTCGGGAATTCATTTCAAATGTGCGCCCCCCCCAGCACCCCAATCCATCCTACGCTCGTGAACTTTAACATGGAGAAGTGGATTGCTTGATTTAATTCTGAAATCAAAGGGCGGCGAGGGCGAGGGGGATGAGGAGGGATGTATTTTATTGCGAATTGGAGGATATATAATTTTTATTTTTGTACTAGCAAACCCGACAAACTCCGTTTCGCCACCAGATGGTTTCGTGAGAAAGATCAAGAAATTTTTTGTTTGTTTTATATTTGAAAAGGAAAAATTTGATTTTATTGCACAACAGTTATGAATTTATTTCGATTACAAAAATGAAGTGTTTTTTAGTTACACTACTCTAAGTAAATGAAAGTGAATCCGTCAATTATCCGTTTCATTGAAGTGCTCATTGGTAAACCACTGTTTGCGGGATAAATTTCAAATAGATTATTTAGAAAATCATTGTTTTTCACATGGGGGCAGTTATACGTTGCCTGTTCACGAGTTGGAAAACCATCCGCTTTGTTTGTGTTAACGTCAGACCAAAAAACAAAAAATGTGGTTTTCCAAAGAGCACATCAATGAAACGGATAATTCGAGAAGTTCAACTAAAAAACACTTCGATTTTATGTAATCGAAATAAATTCATTACTGTTGTGTAATGAAATCAAATTTTTCCTTTTCAAATATAAACAAACAAAACATTTCTTCATCTTTCTCACGAAACCATCTGGTGGCGAAACTTAGTTCGTCGGGTTTGCTAGTATATATATGAATCAAAACATGATTTCGTTTTGATCTCATAATATATATCTCATAATAAATTTCAAACATTTTATCTGCGAAAATAAAATACTTGCGAACAATTTCCATTTCCACTTCATTCCGTATATATGTATGTATGGATGTATGTATGTACTGTGACTGCTATATGTGCCGTTGCCATGGTTACGCACTTCAAAGATTGCCACCATTAATACGAACAAAAGATAGATGGGGTGCGTGTGGGGCGCGTGATAGAGTGGGCAGGGTAGGAGATTCATTCAAACCCCATCGAGAGGATAAATAGATTTCACATGAAGAGACAAGATTGATGATTTTACTTATAAGTTACATCATAAATGTTAATATCAAGGTTGCTCCGAAATTTCTTGGTATCAAGCAGCAGTGATATTTATTTGTATTTGAAAATATAGATCAATTAGGTGTAGATGACAATAGTGTTTCAACAAAAGACTTCTAAATTTTTGAAACCAGTACAGCCGTTCTGGACTCGAGGAAACGAAATAATGAACTCTATCTGAATTTAATAACAAATAAGGCAATTATATTTTATTACCTTCTAAGCTCTGGTCGTATCCCTTGGTAAAAAAGAGCATGGCCTTGGCGGCCCTTTCTGGAGTCTTCAGCAGCCCCTGTCTGTCGGGGTCTTCGCCCAATCCGCCCAAAAGCAATCTGTAACTGCGAGCCATCTCTGGCAAGAGCGCCTCTCTTGTGGGGGGCCTGTGGTCGAGTTCCAAATCGTGGTGAAATGTGCATTTTTCGTGTCCTGGGGAAAGGAAATAGATTATAAAATAAGATGAAAGTTGAAGAAATTGAGGTTATGGTGATGGTTAGACAGAGGAACAGAGAGAGAGAGAGAGAGTAAAAAGAGAAACTTTTTAGAGAACATTTATTTTTTCAAATGTTTCGACATATAGGCGGCGATTCTGCCTCATAAAATAACTTATGCTTGTTTCTTGTTAGTGAAACTGTAAAAATGTTTATCTATTTGCTGTATTTTACTCATACTTATAATTGCATCATCTAGAATTATGTTATCATAACATTCACCCTTGCTTGTTTATATGTAAAATACGCCTGATCGCACAGCAAATAGATAAACATTTTATCATTAAATATAAACACGTTGTACAATGACAATTATAATGTGCATGAATAATAGTTAAACATAAACTGCAAATTATAAGTAATATTCATACAAGTGCTCTCTTTGGAATCGAGACATGGGATTTAAGAAAAAGAACACCACTGACGTGCAAATTGAGGCCTATTCTGCTGTTGTTTTGACAACGCTATCTAATCCTGTTTTCTTGGTACTAAAAAGTAAGAAAATGCTATCTATTTGATGTACGATCATGGGTATTTTACAAATAAAACCGTCATTCTTTCTAGGTTCGTTTATTTGTAAAATACGCCTGATTGCACGGCAAATAGCATAGCATTTTCACAGTTTTCAATACAAAAAAGAAGGATAAGATAGCTTTGCCATAACAATGCTATGTTATGGGCTATGTTACCGCAGAATTGACCCTCAATTAATTGGATATTGTAGTTATGTATGATGAATATTGACATTTTTTTAATATGTCATATTTAATCGACACATCCGAGGCAAGGTCAGTGTCTGTACTAAAAAAAACACGTGTATCTAATGCTGACCAGTCTATTTATATATATATATATATATATATATATATATATATATATATCAATATTTATTATCAATCTCAAGAGTTCATCTACAAATTGACCTCAAGTTGAATTATTTGCCTTTCCTCATTGCTGATTTATCACAATCGCTAAAACTACGAAATCTTTCCTCAAATTATTATTATCATTATTCAAAAAATACTAATAGATAAACAAATTATCTATTTGTTTATAATTAGAGTTACAAATTGTTGCTAATTTATTCATATACAAATTTATATAGTAATCTGTATGAGCGGGTTGAGCTCATATGTTCAAAATAAAATTCTGACATAACCTAAAAAACTGTCAACGAAGAACATAAAATGAAATGTTTTGGTGACAAATGATGTGGTCCTGCAGGTAGGGCATTTTTTTTTTATATATATAATTTTATTTGAACAGCGTTCAGAACTTATGGGTTCTATGAGCTGTTGTGATTAATATCTTACAAACTACGTTTGTTTTTATTACAGATGGCAACCCAAACAGTTGTCACATCTATGTATGATAAATTTTTATTACAATCTCTGTAATAGGGCAAGTATGGTGCAGCAATGCCGGGCAAGGGCTATTTTCCCTTGGAAACATATTGCTATCTATATTTCCAAGTGAATATCGTTATCAATGTTGCCTGACAACAGGCTGCTCGAAGTGGGTATCGAACCCGGGACCTCTGAAACAAGTCTCGTATTTTTATCAATTTTTAGTAGTTTAATCTAGAATAAAAATTGGTATCCTAATCATTTTTCCTTTAATATAATTTTATTTTGCTCGTCAGTAGAGTTTTTGTCATTTAATTATATTTTGCTCGTCAGTAGAGTCCATTTGCCTTTGATTACAATTTGATCGTCAATAGAGTCCCTTTTTATGATTGTGTTTTGCTTATAACTGTGCTTAGGTGGGTAGTTTTTTGAATTTTTAGCTCAAAATTACCATTTCAACAATTTTGCATAAAATTGGAAAAGTGCTCCAGTACAAAAGCAGTCTAAACGCATTTGCAAATATATTTGTACAAAGTTGTCACTTAGACTGTGCTTAGTCTGGGTAATTTTTATTTTTTTAACCCAAAATTACGTTTTTATAATTTACACAAAATTTAAAAGAAGTGCTCCTGTAAAGTCACATTCTAAACGCACTTGCAAATATATTTGTGCGGCATCTTTGCTTAGACTGTGCTTTGCTTGGCGACATTTTTACATTTTCCTATAGTTTTTTCTTACAAGATTGAGAAAACGCTCCTGTACAGAAACAGTCTAAACGCATTTGCAAAAATATTTCCACCAGGTTGTCACTTAGACTGTGTTTAGTCTGGGTAATTTTTCAAATTTTTAACCAAAAAAATGCATTTCTATAATATAATAAACATAAAATTGGAAAAGTGCTCCAAATACAGAAATAGTCTAAACGAACTTGCAAAATCATTTGCACCAGGTTGTCACTTAGACTATGCCAGGGTGTCACCTAGTCTTGGTGATTTTTAAATTTTTTAACCCGAAATTACACTTTCTATAATTAATATATAATTGCCAGTACCAAAACAGTCTAAACGCACTTGCATATATATTTGTACCAGGTTGCCACTTAGACTATGCTTAGTCTGGGTATTTTTTTTTAATTTTTAACACATTTGTGTAATTAGAGTAAAAATTAATGTCCTAATCATTTTCGATATATAAAAAAAATTCTTTCTTGAATTCAATTGAAAAAAAAAGTGAATAATTTTATGAATAATTTAAATCGATTGAACCGTGCTTTCGCACATTCACACACACACACATTAAATTTGTCTAAGGTATGCAGAATGTTCAGAAAGCGTTGAAACGTAAAGATATGCAAGAATATATTCATTTTCCATTTTTGGACGATTACAATTACTAACCCTGAGGAAAGTGACACAAATTATATTTTATTTATCTAGAGTTAAAATTAATATCCAAATCATTTTCGATATTCAAAAAAAAATATTTTTTGGAAACAAAATTTAAACTTTGGAATAAAAAATGCCTTTTCCAACTCTATTCTCACTGTCAACTGATGAAAGTAAAAACTAAACTTTGGGTCATTTAAGTCATGTTAGCATAGCAGCACATAGAATGTAATTACTGTTCTGATTGCTGTATAATAACAAATAAATAAAAAAAAAAGATTTAAGTCATCTATCCCTTACCCGGTGTGGTGGACGTCCTCGGTGTCTTGGGGGTCCCCGGCACCTCCAGATCGTTGACGGGGCTCTCGTACGAAACCATCTTGATGGCGGGCAAGGCGGGCAATCCGGGACGTTTGCAGTCGCCATTCCTCTGAGACATCTTTGTTGTGGCGGTGGTGCCATTATTGGTGGCGGCGGTGGTGGTGCTCGTGCTGTTGTTCTGGCAGGCTGGGGATTCCATTTTGGATTACTAAAAAGGAAATAGAAATATGAAATATAATAATTAGTGAAAAAAGATCCATTAGCATTGGGTCAGAAAATAAATGAAGTGATAATTTATTTCCACCATTGATGTAAAACTTTTCAGCACAAATTTTTCCCTATCAATAGAAATCGGTTGATCCGTGCGCCCGAAAACGTCGACGAAAAAATGCGGACATACAAAACACACACACACATCCATTTAGTTTCTGAGGTATGCCAGTAAAATGTTTAAAAACCTTCAAAACGTCGAAAAATGCAGAAATTTGCATTTTCGATTTTCGGCCCTACGGGAAGTTAATACTAGAAAGACGGGCGTAATCATTTTGACTGTTTTTCATTTTCAATCAAAAAAATAACTGTATTTGAAGTCGCAGCTTCGTAAATTTTTTTGACTTTTTATACAACATATAAATGCGCATATAAATCGTATTATTTGCCTTATCTCACTTTCATTTAATAATGTCAACCACTATACTAATATTTCTCACAATTAAAAATAATTAATAATAATTAATAACTTTACTATGATATGATTAGTTCAAGATTAGTCAAGCGTGAGACATAAATTCAGTCGACAAATTGTCTAAATTTCTTGGGAAAGAAATAATGGAGATTGATTCTTTGGTAAATTTATTTTACATACATTCATTGACTGTTTGTTTTTTTGACTATTTCGCTGGCGATACAGTCTCATTTTTAGCAGCTATTTTAATAACTTCAAAGATTCATAGAAACTACGAATAATATAAAAATTATTTCAATAAACTTGAGTTTCTTACACGGCACAAATGTTTCATTTGTTTTATTATTTTCATTATAATTATTTACGGGGGACGGGGTAAAATATTTTTGTGAATCAGGCATTTTTTATTAAATCAAGATTTGTACTACTATTTAACCTTAAAATCCAATGACATTCCGAACAATATGCTTCACGCTTTCAGTGATGTACGCATACAATCAACGCATACTCCTTAGTCACGCCTAAAGAAGTTTTACTTAAAAATATTTTACAGTTTTTAGTTTTGTTTGGTGCTTTTAGTTGTGAGTTACAGGATGTTAAAAATGGAAGCGAACAAACAGAAAATGAGTACATTTTAGCCTTAAAGTTACAGTTTTTTTTGACAAAGGCGAAAACGCAAGCGAAGGCTAAAATTGTGAATGATGTTTTTATATATTTTCTTCTACCATTTTTTCTCGTAACTAAAAATGCACGTGATCTTTCAAGGGGAAAGGAGGGGAAAAGGAAGAGGGGTAGGGGGAGTAATAAGATATCACGCGCATTTATTTTTTACGTGAAAATTTTCAAAAAAATTCAAACATTTTCGAAAAAAATCCAAAATTTTACTTTTTTCTCGTAACAATTTTTTTTCAAAATTTTATTTTTTTCTCGTAACAAAAATACACGTGATATCTGGAGAGGAAAGGGGGAGTTACAAAAAATCACAAAATACAACGTGGGGGAAAGAAAGAGATATAGTAAGATATCACGCGTATTTATTTTTTACCACAAAATTTAAAAAAAAAATGCAAACAATTTTGAAAAAAAAATCATAAATTTTACAATTTTTTCTCGCAACTAAAGGGAAGGGGGGTGGAGTTACCAAAAATCACGAAATATCACTTGGAAGAAGAAAAAGATATTACGTATATTTATTTTTTATCCGAATTAAAAATTGTTTTAAAAAATTACAATTTTTTTAAAATCAAAATTTTAAACATAAATTTAAAAAAAATCAAAAATTTTCAATTTTTTCTCGTAACTAAATATGCTCGTGATGATTGGCGGGAAAGGGAGGGGGGAGGGGTTTTGAATATCACCAAGGGGGAGGGGAGTCCAAAAATCCTTAAAAAATCGATCACGTGATTAATGGACGTCTTCCAAATGAAATTAATATAGTCGGTTTGATTTTCACAGTATCATATTTACCAAATCTAAGTATTACCGAGTATAAGTAAAATAGAAACCGAATGTTATTTGAATATTATATTTCTAATCGGTTGATCAGTGCTCCCGAAATATTCGACAAAAGATTGTCGCCACAGTATGATTCTTTAGGGGTTGCAAATAAAATATTAATATCACCCAAAGATGCTCAATCTTTGTGCACCGCCCTATACCCTAATACCTCAAAATCCCTTCAAATTTAGCCTAGTACTTCTCAAAAGTCAGTACCACCCGGAAACCACATTACCACCAACCAAGTGATCTAAATCTAAATCCACCAAAACCTTGACTCTTTGTCAATTATCCCTCGAGGTCAACACCATCGTCTGTTTTGGTCAACAAACCCAAAGGTCGACCCAACAACCTGTCTTCGGGCAAACAGGCCAAGTGATCTAGTTTACTCTAAACAAAATTTCGTTCATAGGTTAGAACTGGTTCGTTTGAAATTGTGAAAGTAGGTCGATGGTAACTGATACCATACCATATACCACTGTCCACCTGTGCCGTGACAACCTCCTCATGTGACAACTTTTGCAGAAATTTAAATTAACACAAACCATTCTATTGTCGAGGAATGTAGGGAATTTTATGCGATTAGAGGAAATAGACAGAGGGCTGAGGGAAGATATGGGAAAGAAAATAACTAATACATAATTAATTGACTATGAGTCAAAGTACTAT
>NW_020539725.1:63551504-63570181 GCF_003426905.1 Ctenocephalides felis | reverse complement strand
AAAATTTGAAAAAGAACTTCTTGACTACTTGTAGTAATTGCTAATTATTTTTAAATAGTTTATGAAAAAAATTGAACAAAATTTTATTATTAATTTTGGAAGCTGAAAAAACCCAGATCCAAAAATATAAGATATAATATAACAATAAAATGAGCATATAACGGAATAATGAAATTCTTAGTAAGTAATTCTGATTTTAAAAAAATCTCATTCAAAAAAACGATTTTTATTACATTCTTAAATCGTATTTGTTATATTAACATCATTAAATTTTTTAGCTTTCTTCCCTAACTACCGGATTAGCATAATTAAAAATTACCGACTCGTTTTAACTTGAAAAAAATATGGCTTTATATTAAAACAATTTATTTATATCAGTTACCCAACAATATTGTTTCATATAAAAAAATTGTTTTTGACTAAATAAAGCCTAATGATGGAACGTATATAGTATCCAAAACGTCTAGATTAAACAACTAAAAACTTACTATTTTTTTAAATTAATTTTTAGGATTTATTGTAAACAAACTTAATGATATATACTTAATATATATAAGATATATAAATGTAACAAAAACAAATATTTCAAAATACGAAAATTAGATTATATTAAATAACTCGTTTATACTTATATACATATGAATATATATATATATATATATATATATATATATATAATATATATATATATATATATATACAAAATTATATTCACTCATCGAAAAAAGTTTCCTCCTCTTAACAACCCTAACATTCTCTCCCAGCGACTGCAGCCTCTCCTCCTTGGTACTCAAAAACTCTTTACCTTTCCTAGGAGTACACGTCGCCGACTTCCCACCAGCGCCTGCATTATTAACTTTCCTCGGAGTCTCCTGCGTCGCCAACGCTTTCACCTCGTACTCCTTCAGCTTACCTTCTAATTCCTGAATCCTTCTCTCGTAGAAATCGATAGAGAATGAATTGTTAATGGTCATGTTGGAAATTTGCTGGTTCTTTTCCATTTCACGAATTTGAGACTCGAGTTCCATGGTTTTTCTCTGGTAGATTGTCGAGTTGGCGGTGAAGCCTGCACGGGCGGCGGATAGTTCTGTTTTAGAGACTCTTGGCGCTCGAGGGATAGACGGAGTTTTTCTTCGTAGTCGAGGACCAGTTGAGCCGACTGGGGAAAAAATATTTTTTGATTTATTTTATACGTTTCGGCACTCGATATGTGTCATACAATATAGATAGAAACTGTGGTTGTGGGTTACAAATAACTCTACTTGAGTACTGACGTAATCAGTCGTCTTAAAGTCGTCGATAGAATTAAAATGCACTCTACTTTTTTTTTTTTAATTTCAATAATTATTACAACTGCTAATTTATTAACATCAAGTAATATTGATAAATAATAACATAAATTTAAATAAATAAAAGAGCAAAGGATAAAATTTACATGAAAATCATATCCGTAATATGATTTAGTGTAAAATATAAGCAAATAATAATAAAAATAAAATTAATAAATAATATAAATAAAATTTCTGAATAATAAAATAATACTAGAAAAATAATAAAATATAACAAAATAACAATAATAGAAATAGTTAGATAATAATAATAATAATAATAATAATAATAATAGTAAATAAATGCACTCTACTGGCGAACAGAATGAATAGAAACTAGTGGTGTATGGCTTCGTGCCTTAAGGCAAATTGCTGAAACTTCCCGTACCATAATGAAATAATCGAAGTATGAAATTCAATATAATTATTTTTTGGTAATTAAGAACAAAAAGTCTTTACCCAAAAGCAATCGTTTCGTCAACAACAAGCACAAGGTTTTTTGAATCATTCAAATCGCATGCTTAGTTCTCTCAAAAACTGCAATTTTTTGCACATTTAGCTTCGTATCTCCGAATCGGCTGGACCTGCCTTTGCCAAAAACTAATCACCCCTTCTCTCCATCATTACGAATCGAATGTATTTTGAATAAATCTAATCGTATGCTCCGTTCTCTCAAAAACTCGATTTCAATTTTTTGCACTCCTTGCTCCGTATCACCGAAACGGCTGTAACTGCCTTTACCAAAAACTAATGAGCACATTAATATGAATCGAATATTTTTTTAATCATTCAAATCGGTTGATCCGTGCGTCCGAAAACGTCGACGAAAAATTTTATTCATATATACACTCACATCCATTTTTTCTGAGGTATGCCAAAATGTTCAGAAACATCTGAAACGTGAAGATATGCAAAAATTTTCAATTTCGGTTTTTGGACGATTACAATAACTAAGGGTAACTTAAGAGAAAAAAGCAACTTTTATAACAGGAGACCTGGAAAAAATAACTCTACTGGCGATCAAACTGAAATGAGAGGAAAAAGGAAGTCTACTGACGAGCAAACTGAATTGAAAGGAAAAGGAAACTCTACTAACGAGCAAACTGAAATGAGAGGAAAAAAGAACTCTACTGACGAGCAAGATGGGAAAAAATCTTTATTATTATGTTGCTATTTTTTGGAATCAAAAATTGAAATAAGTGGGAAAAGAACTCTACTGACGAGCAAAATATGGATGAGCAAAAAGAACTCTACTGACGAACAAACTAAAAAATAAGTTTGCAAACAAATTGCAATAAGAGAGAGGTCTCTAGTGATCGAAATTGGGAACTCTAGACGAGCAAACTGAATCAAGAGACAAATGGACTCTACTGACGAGCAAAATACTGCTGGACAAAAGGGACTCTACTGACAAACAAATTAAAATAAGTATGCAAACAAATTGCAATAAGAGAGAGGACTCTACTGATCGGAAAAGAAATTCTACTGGTGAGCAAACTGAAATAAGAGAAAGAAGGAACTTTACTGACGAGCAAATATTGATAAACAAAAAGGACTCTACTAACGAACAAACTAAAAAATAAGTATTCTAACAAATTGCAATAAGAGGAAGGACTCTGCTGGTCGGAAAAGGGAACTCTACTGACGAGCAAATTGAAAAAAAAAAGGGACTCTACTGACGAGCAATATATTGCTGGGTAAAAGGGACTCTACTAACAAACAAATTAAAATAAATATGCAAACAAATTCAAAGGGAACAAAGGTAAAGGGAACTCTACTGACGAGCAAACTGAAATAAGAGGGAAAAGGACTCTACTGACAAGCAAATATTGATAAACAAAAAGGACTCTACTGACGAATAAAATAAAATAAGTGTATAAACAATTAGTAAAGAGTATTAGTAAAGAGCAAAGTGGGAAAAGGAACTCTACTGACGAGCAAAATATCGATGAACGAAAAGAACTCTACTGACGAGCAAACTGAAATAAGATAATAATCAAATTAAAATGAGAAGAAAACCAAATAAAATAAAAGCATATACACACACTACTCGCGATCGATCTAAAATACAAAAAAGAAACTACTAAAATACTAAAATACGAAAGAAAGGAACTCTACTAACGTACAAAATGAAATGAGAGAAACTTCTTTGTCTATCCATAACCTTAAAAATTATCATTTCTTACCTTTCTGCTTTCGACGGCCTTCAATTCCTCCAATTTTTCCGCCAAATCGCTAACTTGTGCAAAACTCGTAGCCTTTGTTACTTCCAAATCAACAGCAGCATCTTGCATTTTCGTCTCCATTTCATTTTTCAACGCCGCCATTTCTTTGTCGCGTTCATTTTTCAAATCACTAATAACCTTTTCATATTCATCCACAACCTCCTGATGTTTATTTTCAATCCCTGAAGCACTTTCTAACTTTGATTTCAACTCCACGAGTTCTTCATCTCGGGATTTAATCAATTTTTCTAAACTCGATACGTTGTCTTTCAAATTTGTTATGATGTTAATGAATTTCAGTGAACGGTTTCGTAATTGTTTTGCGTCCTGGCGCGATGATTCTAGTTCGTTACGCAAAATTTGGTTGTCGGTTTTTAAACTGTTTAATTGTTTTAAAGTCGATGTGTATATTGTTCTGATGGCTGTTGTATCCTGGATTACTTTCCGGAGGTCCGGATCGAGAAGAGATTGCGACATTTTTGAAGGATAAAGGACTCTTTTTTGTGACAGAGGTTAAGCGGAAGCCATTTTGAATCGTTAGCTGTCAGGGTAAAGTTCAATAATAATAATAATAATATTTTAAACAATGATTTATTTTATTATAGAACCTAATAAAAAAATAGGTGCAAGTGGTATTTAGCTTTAAAGTTACTAGCAACCAGGTATACTTTAAAATTATGTTTTGTTAAATGTAGTTTTCAAAAGCATACAACTTCATACCAAACCAAGTATCAACCAAAAGTTTTTTTTATAAATACATATTTTGTTCATATTTCTCTTTACCTTAATGCAGATTATCACTTACACCTAGTTTACAATATACATATATATTTATGTAATTTATTTACTTTTAATTCAAAATATAACGAGTCAAATCAGTCAATTAAACTGTCATCCGCCATTATTATGCAACTGTTACCTGTCAATAATATTTTAAACAATTATTTATTTTGTTATAGAATCTAATAAATCAATTAGGTGCAAATGGTATTTTGTCTTAAAGCAAGTTGTAATTCTACTAGCCACACGTTTACTTAAAAATTATATTTTGTTAAACATAGATAAATAAGCATGTTGTTTTCAATAATATATAACTTCATACCAAACCAAGTATCAACCAAAAGATTTTTTTATAAATATATTTTTGTTCATATTTCTATTTACCTTAATGCAGATTATCACTTACACCTAGTTTACAATATAAATATATATTTATATAGTTTATTTACTTTTAATTCAAATTATAACGAGTCCAATCAGTCAGTGAAACCTGTCATCCGCCATTGTTGCCCAACTGTCACCTGTTGCAAAATGTCAAAACACAAATGTTTTGAAAATTTTATAAACCAATTTTATAATTAGAATGACTTGAATAGTATAAATATATCTATTTACTATGCCTGTAGTGTTAGGTGGTGGTGTAAGCGGCTTATCAGCCGCTTATTACTTGACCAGGAATAAAGTAGGTAAAGTGCAAGTCTTAGAAGCATCTCAAAGAGTCGGAGGCTGGATTAGATCGAATATACACGATGATTTTATTTTTGAACACGGTATAACCACATGTACTTTTATTTCTAACACAACTATTTTTATTTCTATTGTTAACTAAGTTTGATTTGTAGGTCCAAGAACCCTCAGACCATCTGGCATATCTGGTAAAAACACTTTAAAACTCCTGCAAGAACTAAATATCACCCACCTAATTATGCCGACTAAATCAACCGACCCAGTATCTCGTAATCGTATGATTTATGTCAATAAGAAACTTCATAAGTTGCCTTCGAGTTTGTTATATCTATTCCGTAAACAAGAACCGTTCACAAAGCCTTTGATTTACTCTTTATGGACTGAATTTGTGACACCATCAAAGGTTAACAGAAAAAATGATGAGTCTATATATGATTTTGCAAAAAGACGTTTCGGTAAAGAAGTTGCAGACTTTGCAATAAGTCCGTTGATTTGCGGTATTTGTGGAGGTGATGCTAAAGAAATCAGCGTTAAACTAATTATGAAAGATATGTTTCAAAACGAGCAAAAGCACGGAGGTATTATCAAAGGTATGCTTTTAGATATGTTGAAGTTTGATAAAAATAAAGACAAAGTGGACAATGAGTTGATAAAAAAGGCTCGTGAGGAAAAGTGGAGTTTGTATTCTTTAAAAGGCGGTTTAGAAATGTTGCCTAAAGCTTTATGCGAGCATGTTAAAGCTAAAAACACTGAGATAAGTTTAAAAGCAAATATCACACAACTAGAATTCTTACCTAATTCAGCAAAAATTGTTGTCAATGGTGACACAGAAATAAAAACAGATCATATCATCAGCTCTTTACCAGCAAACCGTTTAGCCGTACTACTAGGTGATCAGCACCCACAATTATCACAAGAACTTAAACAAATCCCTTTCGTCTCTATTGCTGTTGTAAATTTAGAATACGATTGCGAGGTTATAAATGAGAAAGGTTTTGGCTTCTTAGTGCCTCCACAAGAAAACCTGCCAATACTTGGTGTTATATTTGATAGTTGTCGTGTCCCAACACCTGGTAAAACTATTTTAACCGTGATGCTGGGTGGTAGATGGTTTAGGAAGTATTTTGGATTGTATCCTACAAATGATTTGTTATACACGGTTGCAGAGGCACACACAACGAGTATTTTGAAACTTAAAGCTCTGCCTTCGAGATATTTTGTTAATGTTTTGGATGATTGTATTCCCCAGTATTTGGTGGGGCATAATGATCGGGTTCAGCGTATAAGGAATTATATTAAGGATCATAATTTGTGTTTGTCTGTTTGTGGGTCTTCTTTTGATGGGGTTTCGGTTAATGATTCTATACTGTCTGCCAAAAATGAAGTGGAGACATATATGGAAAAAAGAGTTGTATAAAGTAAATTTTGTATTTATTGTATTATGTGATAAGGTTTTATAAAGGAGATATATAAATATTGAACAAATTGTGTTGATTTTTATTTATATTATTTTGTATTTAATGTTCTAATATCGTTTTCGAAACTAAACACAAAAATTCTATTCATTTACATCATATATTATATTTCACAAATTTACATTTTAAATTTTGAATTCTAACGGTTTTTATTTTAGCCATTTTGACGTTTCTTCTTCGTGAAGTTGACAGTACATCCAAAACTTAACCTAAAAATTTTAATACACTTTTACAAGTTGTGTGCAAATGAATAATTTTGATAAATAATATTATAAATAAATAAAAAAGTGTTAATTTGATTTAAATATTGTGTATAAATATAAGGATAAATGTTTCCGTTATTATAATTAAGGATAACTATAAATCAACAAAATGAAGTAAGAATTACTAAATGACTACCTATAAGTTGCATTTTAGTTGTAAAAATATATTTATTATATTAAATCATATATTTTTCATGTATTTTATATAAAAGTAATTGAAGCAGCATATAAAATGCTTTTGTAGATGTACAATTATTATAAAAGTCATTTTTTTATCTAAATATCCAACGATACACTTAACATTAAAATATTGAATGTGTATATATATATATATATATATATATATATATATATATTGCTATAGTGATAAGTTCAGTTACGATGCTAAGTTTCTGTTTTATTTTTAGGTTGAGCGTGGAAGGCCTAATCGTATACTTTCCATACGATTACATTTATCCTGAACAGTATGCTTATATGTTGGAACTTAAAAGAGGCCTGGATGCCAAGGTATAAGTACTATACAATCTTCTGCACTTTTGTCTTGTAATTGTTTTTAATAATACCAGAAAAGAACTTTAATCGGTATAAGTATTATAGATACAATGTTCTGGTTTAAGTTAGAATGACTTAATTACCGAAGTTCTATATGTATATAACTTTTTTTTTACACTTTTATCTTGTATATGTTGTTAATAATATCATAAAAGGTTTTTAATAAGTATTAATATCTTCGATACAATTTTTCTTGTTTTAATCTAACCTTCTTGACACAACTTTGAAATGACTTAATTACAAAAGTGTAATATATAAATAACTTTTTTTTACACTTTTATCTTGTTATTGTTTTTAATAATATCATGAAAGATTTTTAATAGATATAAATATCTTCGATACAATTTTTCTTGTTTTAACCCAATCTTTTTGACACAACATTGGAATGACTTAATTATTGAAGTGCTATATGTATAGAACTTTTTTTTACACTTTTATCTTGCAATTGTTATTAATATAGGGTATGTCATCTAACATTTTTCATTTTCATTTTCATTTTTTTTTCAATGGTCAGATGAGGCTTTTTTTCTTCATTTTTTAATTAAATTATTAACTGCATTAATTTCATTATTAACTGAAAGGATTGTACTTTCAAATAGAAAAAGAAATTTTAGAAAATATTCAGTAGTTTGTAAAAAAAAAATAAAGTTATTTGGCGGACTCTGTAATATCATATAAGATTTTTAATAGATATAAATATCTTTGATACAATTTTTCTTGTTTGGAACCTAACCTTTTTGACACAACGTTGAAATGACTTTTAATTTTAAAAGTATTGTAAATAACTTGTAAAAATATTTATTTTAATCTTTACCCAAGTAATCTTGAATGTTTTGAGAATTTTAAATTATTTACAATACATCAATATGTAATTTAATACATTCATTCTTATCCCATTAAATAAATTTACATCCTAAAGTTTATATAAAATCTTATTAACTATATTTACTTATTTTATTACATTTTATTATTTATTTTATTCCAGGGTCATTGTCTATTAGAAATGCCTTCAGGAACAGGCAAAACAACAACTCTGCTATCTTTAATCGTGGCTTATATGATTGAAAACCCACATTCTGTAAGAAAATTAATATATTGTTCTCGAACTGTTCCTGAAATTGAAAAGGTTGTACAAGAATTGAAGAATCTTTTTGAGTATTATGAAAGTTGTACCAAAGAAACTTTGAATTTTACTGGATTGGTTTTGAGCTCTAGGAAGAATTTGTGTATACATCCTGAGGTAAGAGAAATATATAACTACATATATTTATATATTAGGGTGGTCCTTAATATGGACATTTTCGAATTTCTTTGCTCCCAAGGGCTCAAATGATTCCAAATTAATTTAAAAAAAATCTCTAAAAGTTTTAGCTCCCAATATTAATATGTAGATAGTCCACAATTCAATTAAAAGTTTCTTATATTCATTATTACCATATATCATTAAGTAAATTATTGCGCCATCTGTGATAGCAGACTTGTAATTTTGATGGCAATTTATTACTGATAATTTGAGTGTCAAAATCACCAATTAAATAAATATTTTGATGCAAAATTAATCTTGAATAAATATTTCATTAAACAGTCCACATGGATTTAATTAGAGGTTGAGTGTTTTATAAATATTTTTAAGTATCGTAATATTTGAGTTTACAAATGCTATCACAGATGGCGCAAGAATTTACTTAATAAAAATACGAAACATTTAATTGAATTGCGGACTATCTAAATGTTAATATTAAGAGCTAAAACTTTTAGAAATTTTTTTTATATTGATTTGGAAGCATTTGAGCCCTTGGGAGCAAAGAAATTCGAAAATGTCCATATTAAGGACCACCCTAATATATATTTTAATATTTTACAGGTTAGTAAAGAACGTGAAGGTAAAATAGTCGATGGAAGATGCCATTCATTAACAGCAAGTTATGTTCGTGATAGACATAATGTTGATGAAAATACACCTATATGTAAGTATTCAAAATATCATTTACATTTAGTTACATTGAAATTATTATAAATACGATTATAATTTGTAATTAACATAAAATAAATATTATTAGTTACAAAATTAAAGTATTTTATAATTCGCCCTTCAAAAAGCAATCAATCACAACAATCATTGAAAAAAACATTGAAATTATTAAACTGTGACTAAAATCTTATTATAATTACCTTAGATTTATAATTTTTGCCACAGATTCTGATTATGCAAAATTCTGTCTATTTATTATTATTGTTATTATTTATTTTTTTTTTTCAGGTGATTACTATGAAGGTTTCAGTCTTGAAGGAAAAGAGTCTCAATTGCCGAATGGAGTTTATAGTTTAGATGATCTCAAACAATATGGACAGAATAAGAGCTGGTGTCCATATTTTTTAGCTAGATTTGCGGTAAGATAAACAATATATATATATATATATATATATATATATATATATATAATAAATTTGTAAATAATAATTAATAGAAATGAAATATGATAGGGCTTAATTCTGAATAACTGAAGTTTATTTATTACAATCATGGGGTGTAAAAATAGAACAAATGTGCTTTACTCTTTATTAGTGTTTTCAGCATATCACAGATGGCGCTAGTGTGCTTCAAATTCTGCTATTTTTAAAAAAAAATAGTTTATAGTTTCTTTAGATTTCACGCACTTCAGACGTTCAAGTGCAAATTTTATATATTGAAATATATCTTTTTTGAATGAAAAAAATATTATATATTTTTACAACATATTTGTGATTTTGTTGAAATTATATTTTATACGCGTATATTTTGTTCTCATTTCGTTTAGTCAAATTAATCAGCTCTAACTTCACTAAATTGTACATTTAAATAAACTTATCTTAAAATTAAACCTAAGGGTAAATTTACGTGCTACGATTGGTGGCGTCCTCTATGATATGCGGAAAGAATTAAAATTGTTGTAATTTCAAAGCGACCGCGTTTGCGATCTATTTATACTTGTTTATCTATTATTACAATAGTGCAGTAGTCTGCACCTAGGCAAAATTTATCATAAATGATCATTATTCAAGATATTTTATCTATTTATAGATATTTTATATTTTATACTCTAATTTAATTGTTCTCATTTCATTTAGTCAAATTAATCTGGTTTATCTTATCTATATTATATATTTATGTAAATCTTATCCTAGAATTGAACCTAAAGGTAAATTTACGTGCTACGGTTGGTGGCGACCTCTATGATATGCTGAAAGAATTAAAATTGATGTAATTTCAAAGCCATCGTGTTTGCAACCTATTTATACTTGATTATCTATGATTACAATAGTACAGTAGTCTGCACCTAGGCAAAATTAATCATAAATGATTATTATTTAAGATTTTTTATCCAAATAAGATCTTTGCAAAACAATATACAGTTCTCATTAATTTAAACTATTTCATTTATTAATCTAATTATTTTTTATGAGCTAACTTTTACTTTTACTCTACCATAAGTCCTACATATGTAATTACATAAATTTTTGCTAGTACCAGTATTTTTTATTATAATATAGAGAAGTTATTATATAAATGAATTTCTATTTCAGATATTGCATGCTCAAATAGTCGTATACAGTTACCATTATCTGCTAGATCCAAAAATTGCTGATGTCGTCTCGAAAGAACTTGCTAAAGAATCTGTTGTAGTTTTTGATGAAGCTCATAACATAGGTAAACATTTTATATATAGAAATCTTAACAAATAAATTTAAAACAAACATAAAATTAATATATTAATTCAATAGTTGAATTTGAAAAAAGAAAACAAACATATTCTAACAGATACTTTCTTATAAGATTTCTATAAGTTTTTTTAATTGAAAAAATGTTCAAAACATTTTAAATTGTTGTAAATGTGCAGAATGTTTCTAATGATTATCCTTTTATTTGATAATTTGTTTATTTCTAGATAATGTTTGTATCGATTCTATGAGTGTTAGAATAAATCGAAGAACTATTGAAAGGAGTACGGCCAGTTTGCAAATTTTGGAGAAGACAATTGCAGAGTAAGAAATTTTTATTTATTTTATTTATTACAGTTAAAAGTTAATGAAACAAACATGTAAATATAATTAAGTATTAGTAAACCATAAAATCCATTATTACTTTTTTTTTTATTAAGCACCAATAATTAAAATAATACATATTCTTATAAATATATATTATTATATTATGTCGATCTGATATTCAAATTTTGTCTAGAAAAGAATTTTGTGACAATTGTGATTTTATAATTATATACATAATGAATAAATATAAATTAAGCAATGAAAAAATTACCACAATTTTGTTAATGATCCTATAATATTTTTGTAAAGTTCAAATTTTTATTTGTTATAGTAAATATATATTTTTTTGATTTAATTTCTATGAATGTATGAATGTAAGTTTTATTTATGATATCTATTTTTTTTTAGAATGCGTGAAGATGATGCAAAAAGACTGACCGATGAATATCAGAGATTAGTGCAGGGTTTAAAAGATGCAAGTGTTGCTCGAGAGACTGATTTGGTTTTAAGTAATCCTGTACTGCCGGACGAAATTCTCAAAGGTACGATTATATATAAATATATTATAAAATTTAAATATATTATAAAACATTATTAAGACGCTCCTTTGGGACATACATCGTGTAGTCGTTATAATTATACTTGTTAACTTTCCGTAGAGTGTTATAGTAATGGGCCAAAAATAGAAAATTAATTTTTTTCTTCGCATATCTTCACGTTTCAGAGGTTTCTGAACATTTTGGCATACCTCAGTGTGTGTTTTTCTGGTCCACATTTTTTCGTTCACGTTTTCGGGCGCACGGATCAACCGATTTGAATGATTCATTTGCCATTCGATTCCATTGATAGGGAGATGTGCTGATTAGTTTTTGGCAAAGGCAGGTCTAGCCGTTTCGAAGATACGAGGCAAAAAGTGCCAAAAACAGTAACTCAGTTTTTAAGAGAACGGAGCGTCCGATTTTAATAATTCAAAAAACATTGTATTTAAAGAGAAGAACTGAATTTTTGAGAAGGCAGGTTTAGCGGATTCGGAGATCTAGTAAAAAAAAAAAAAAAAATATGCCTTTTAGCGACCAAAAATGATCATTATTTAGCAGATTAATGAAGTTTTTATCAGCCTAATTATTTTCTTTAGCAACTTTATGAATTTTCTAGCAGATTCATAATTTTTTTAGTAAATTAATGTTTTTTTTAGCCATTCATTATTTTTTTTATAGTATTAATTATTTCGTTTAGCAGATTTATGAGTTTTTTATCAGTTTAATTATTTTTTTAGCATATTTATGATTTATTCAGCAGATTAATTGATTTTTTAACAGCTTATTAATTTTTTTTTAACAAGTTTATGAATTTTCTAGCAGAATCACGATTTTTTGTTAGCAGATTTATGATTTTTATCACAAACTAGAATTTTAGTTGCAAATTATTTTTTTTATTGAAATTTTTAGCATTATTTAGCTTATTATTGAAATTTTTAGCAGATCCTTGAAAAATAAATATAATATAAATATAGAATAAAAAAAATTTAGGATTATAATGAATTTTATCGGTTTTAATGACTAATGAAAACTTTGATAGGATTTTAAAAATCTTGTTAGATTATTCAATTTTATAATGAAATATTTTGACATATGCACATCAAATTATCAGATATTTTATGGAGATTTTAACACTAAGTATAAATTTTGTTTACATTCCTATGGGTTCCGTACCAATGCTTATCGTTAGACGGCGGCGCGGCGCTTATGCGCTCGTTATTTCGTCTCTATGCAGTTACGATTGCTTTGAAAAAAGTTCAGAATTTCTAAAATATTTCAAAATAAAAAAACATTTTTTCTCAAAAAGTCAATTTTTTCAAAGATTAAAAATTTATCAAAAATCAAATTTTTTCGAGGTTTAAAAAAAATTAATCTTATTTGAAAAAATAATTTTTGGTACGGTAAGTTCCAGCAATTTGCCTTAAGGCACGATGCCATACACCACTAGTTCTAAATCTAAATACTGAAACTCCATTCTTATCCTGAAAACATAAATTCATAATTTCAACTAATAAAAGATTAAATTTGTTCTTAAATTATATTTTACATATACAAAATAATCATATATATATATATATATATATATATATATATATATATACAATTGCATTAATGATTTCTCAATCCCCAGTCATAAACATATGTACATCCTTATTCGAATGTGTCAACTGTCCAGCCCTCTCCGTTCCAACGATACCTGCCACTTGCAATATATCATGCTTTGTGAACAAAATCGTAACAGTCATATTATTATCAACACCAGTCTTGCGATTCTGGTTAGCTTCCTGCATCAAATTGCACATCTCCGAATAAAAATGTGGCCATCCTGGAGGCTGATAGAAAATTATATGTCTTATCCCTTTGATACGAGATCTTCTGAAATAGTGTGCTCGTTCTGAATACAACATTATGGGGGCTATACCGTGGAAGAACATGTCTCTTGCTCGTGCCATCTTGGAGTCTTTTGTGTACTCACAGATTTGGGTAAAGTTTATTTCTTCGCGTTTGAAGTAGTTACGTAAACGTACGTAGTCGAAGTAGTCGGGGATGTATAGTAAGCATTGGGCCATTGCAGGGCTCCGATACTGCCCCAAGACTTTTTTGGTAAAATAGTTAAAACGTGCATCAATAGCTTCAGCAGCTGTAGCACAAGTTATTCGGTGGAATACTTGAGGTAATGTGACTACAACTTCGCGTATGGAGCCTCCGATTACAGGATTTACTACACGTACTGTGCCCCGGTAGTTGGAGCACCTTCCACGTATAAAAGCACGCAATTGTGGTATATCGTGTGATGATAAAAGTATGGTTTGTCTGTACAATCGGGTGTGTGACCATTCAAAGCCCACATGCGTACACGTGCAAAATCCGTATCGTGAGACTCTTTTGGTTGTAAATGCATGTGCTCCATTATGGAGAATGTGATCCCAATTCTGGGCTAAAATACGTCTGCTTGGTCCATTACAAGTAGTTCTACGGATGAAAGAAAGTCGTAGTCTCTGTGAGACTCTCCGGGTGCCCCTACGGACATACGTAAACCCAAGGGGGACGCGATTATAATATCAGACCCGTAATAATCAGCGTACAATTTTATACTTTTTTTGGTAACCGCCACGCCGAGTTTAAACGTATCGTCTGTGTTCCCTGTAAACAACTGTTCGTAGTCTTCGGGTTTGGGGTTGTGTTTAGGAAAAGCTATACTTTCACCCCCGTACTCTTGTTCAAACCGTAAACTATTTTGCACACCTCCACCTCTATTCGGGACAAGCAAATTTGTTAAAATTTTAACAATTTTTAAAGCACTATCACGAAATGGTACAACAATCAAAATCCGCGGCCTCACAAAACCTTGATCTCTAAACCGATCAGGAACTTCATTCTTGTTTTGCAAAATTTTGGAATTATGGTGCAAAACTTTAGTCCTGGTTTTAAGCGCGTGATTTAAAACATGCAAACAATACGTGTACCTCACTTCTTCACCATTTTGTAAAGTGCGGTTAGGATAATACAAATCTTGGTAATTATTCATTATAGAAAACAGTTCCGATTGTAAAGGTGTTACTTCTTTTACCACATGTGGTATCAATTGTTGTTTCAAACCAATTTTTAACCAGTCTAATTTGTTTAAATCTATACGTTCAGGCTTTGTGCCTTCTGTTGCATAAGTAACATCATCATCAAGGGTTTTAATGGTTTTATCAACCGGTTTATCACATGTTGGAATATCTACAAATAACTTACCCAGTGCAGGCCATGTTAATTCATGATTTGATGAGTTTACAGGTTTGTTTGATAAGATATTTAGTAACTCCGGGCTTAATTCGTGATCTAGGTGCATGCTGAAGTTGTCGGACGCTGGTAAATCTTCTGTAGCATCTGCAGGATCTGATGGATCCTCGGTTTGTGTTTCATCTTGATGATCTGATTCACCGTTTGACTGCATTTCAGCATCATCGTTATCTTCTAAATTATCATCTTCGTTATGTTCATCAAACATATCTTCATCTTCTAAGTCTTCGTCGTCTAAGTATTCATCAGAATCAGAATCACTCCCAATGGAGTCTTCATCAGAACTGCAAGCCTTACTGTCCTTTACCTCTCTATTATTAAAAGACGAAAGAAGCATATTCAATGGATTTTCAACCTGCTCTTCCTCAGAGCTGTCACTTTGCTGATTTTGTATTTCTAAGTCCCTCATACGCTGCTTTTTTAGCCTTTCCTCAGCCTCTTGGTTTTGCACTTTTGCCAAAAATCTTGAACTGTGTTTGTTTTGATTTTGCTTCGGTTTCGGTTTAGATTTGCCATTATGTCGTTTGAATTTTGATTTATTCGGTTTGTGTTTGGAATTTGTATTTTTGCCACGGAATTTAGAACCCATTGTTAAATATTAATTATTTTGATTTTAGCACATGGTAAGATCTGTCAAACTTAACCTCAACTTTGTGTTTATATAGAACAACAAATATGGCGGGTCGAATGTCATTCTTTGCGATGGTAGCGCTGCTAGCGGATGTACCTGTAAACGTTAAATAAACGTGCATTAACTTGATAAATGATAATTTGAAAAAGTATTTTTGTTAATGTTTAATAACGTAATTAGGTATAAGAATGTCCAATCGGAAAGTTACGCACTAAAACAATACTAATATTACCAATTCCCACAATTTTCTACTATCAGATTTTTATTATTGTACATTATTTGTTTTTCTATATAAGAAGTATATAATTTTACAAATTGAATTTGGCATAATTTTGAATAAATTTATAACTAGTGGTGTGCATGGCATCGAGTCTTAAGGCAAATTGCTGGAACTTCCCGTACCAAACATTATTATTTTTTTAAAAACGATTAACATTTTTGAAAAAAAATACTTCGAAGAAATTAGATTTTTGAGAAACTATAAATTTGACAAAAAAATACGGTTTCTTTATTTTGACATATTTTCGAAATTCTGAACTTTTTTTCAAAGCAATCGTACTGCTTTAAATGCAGAGAAACGATATGTCAAAGCACACGGATAAATATTGATACGGAACCCATAGGAATGTTAACAAAATTTATACTTATTGTTAAAATCTCTATAAAATATCTGATAATTTGATGTGCATATGTCTAATGATCATTTTTGACCGCCAAATGGCATTTTTTTTTTACTTTTTTATTAGATTTCCGAAACCGCTAGACCTGCCTTCATGAAAATTTGATCAGTTTTTCATCTTGTTAACACAAGTAAAATGTTTTTTGTATTATTCAAATCGGACATTCCGTTCTCTTAAAAACTGAGTTACCGTTTTTAGCACTTTTTGCCCCATATCTTCGGAACGGCTAGACCTGCCTTTGCCAAAAACTAATCAGAACGTGTCCTTATCAGTTCAGAATCAAATGTTTTTCGAATTATTCAAATCGCTTCATCCGTGTTCCCGAAATCGTCGACAAAAATTTGTATCCGCACACACACACACGTACACGCACACACACACACAATCATTTTTTAAAAGATATATAAAAATTTTCATTTTCGATTTTTTTGCGATTACTATAACTTATTTTTGATAATAAGATATGTTTAATAATGTAATTAAATATAAGAATGTCCAATCGGAAAGTTACATACTAAAACAATACTAATATTACCAATTCCCACAATTTTCTACTATCAGATTTTTATTATTGTACATTATTTGTTTTTCTATATTAGAAGGATATAATTTTACAAATTAAATTTAACATAATTTTGAACAAATTTATAATAATACTAGCAAACCCGACGAACTCCATTTCGCCACCAGATGGTTTCGTGAGAAAGATGAAGAATTTTTTTGTTTGTTTTATATTTGAAAAAGAAAAATTTGATTTTATTATACCACAGTAATGAATTTACTTCGATTACAAAAATGAAGTATTTGTTAGTTGAACTTCTCTAAGTAAATGCAAGTGAATCCGCAAATTATCCGTTTCATTGAAGTGCTCTTTGTTAAACCACATTTTTTGTTTTTTGGTCTGACGTTAACACAAACAAAGCGTATGATTTCCCAACTCGTGAACAGGCAACGTATAACTGTTCATGTGAAAAACAATGATTTTCTAAATAATCTATTTGAAATTTATCCCGCAAACACTAAGCGATTGGCCTTGCGGCTTGTTAATTGTAATTGTCAAAGTCAAACGGAAGATCAGTCGGAATCATTGGTATGTCACCAAATCGCCAGCAATTTTTGATTGAATGGTGAAATTCAGGAAGGAAAACCCGACTTATTTTTATATATATGTAAATATTCTTTTTATTTGCAGAAGTAGTACCTGGAAACATAAGAAACGCAGAACATTTCGTAGGATTCTTAAAAAGATTCGTCGAATACATCAAAACCAGGCTTCGGGTGCAGCATGTCGTGCAGGAATCACCAGCAGGTACACTATAGTATTTATAAAATTATTCTTCAACAAACTTCAGTAACTCATATTTGTCTTTTACCTCAGGTTTTCTCAAAGACATCCAGTCAAAAGTATGCATCGAACGAAAGCCTTTGAGATTTTGTGCAGAAAGACTCGCTTCTCTGCTTCGGACTCTGGAAGTAACTGATATGACTGATTTTGGAGCCCTGGTGTTGATCACACATTTAGCTACGTTAGTCTCAACGTATACACATGGATTTACTATTATTGTTGAACCGTTCGATGATAAGACTCCGAATGTTTCGAACCCGATTTTATATTTCAGGTAAGGGAAAATGTTACAATAAACTAGTGGTGTGTATGGCATCATGCCTTAAGGCGAATTGCCGGTACTTCCCGTACCAGAATTATATATTCGACGGAAAAGATCGGTAATCAATAAAAGTTGATCAATGACTAACAACAATTTCAAATTTTAAATATTTTCAAATAGATAATTGAAAATACTATATATTTTATCGCTCATATATTCTACAGTGACGATCTTATCGCACAAAACACTTGAGAATGTTTACATTAGCAAGAGGTGCCGAATGAATCCATCTGAGGATATATTTCTTATGATAAGAATAGCGCATTTGAAATATAGACATTTTCTAACTGAATTGTAAATTTAAATTTCATATTTGTCGTATAAAGCTTTGTATATTTTCCAAAATTTTGATTTTTTATCTTTCTTGGATTCAATTTTCTAGGAAAATTTGAAATTTGCTTGAACCTATAAGTAAACTTCAAAAAATGAAAATCTTGGTACGAAACCTAAAAAAATTAAGCAAAATTATGTCTATGCTATGTTATTATCTTATAACTTGATGTGCATACGTCTAATGTAATTTTTGAACAACAATT